>NC_042633.1:17310953-17440433 GCF_901001135.1 Rhinatrema bivittatum | reverse complement strand
TGAGGAGCTCCTCCTAGGTTGTGCTTCAGCTCTTCAATGTACGGTACCTATTACCCTGGAGTACCAGGGAGGGTCCCTGGAAACCCTCGCCTTCCTGGATTCCGGAGCGGGAGGTAACTTCATTCTGAAGGATCTGGTACACAAGTTGCAGATCCCCACACAGTGTCGGGAGACACCTCTGCGGATTACCTCCATCCAGGGAACCCTCCTTCCAGGCCGCATCACAGCTTCCACGGCACCCATCACCGTACGCACCAGGGCGATCTCTGCCTTTCCTGGGCTACATAGTCTCTGCCTCCGGATTCCATATGGACCCAGAGAAGGTAGCCACCATCAGAAACTGGCCTCGGCCGAAAGGCTTAAAGGTGTTACAACGCTTCCTTGGCTTTGCAAACTTTTATAGACATTTCATCCTGAACTATTCACATACTGTGGCTCCGCTCACCGCCCTTACCCGGAAGGGAGCCAATGCGGTAGACTGGCCTGACTCCGCCTGTCAAGCCTTTGAAACCCTCAAGGAGGCTTTCCTACAGGATACCTGCCTCCTACCACCCTGACCCTCTCCGACCATTCGTGGTGGAGGTGGACGCATCCATGGTCGCGGTTGGGGCCGTGCTCAGCCAGTACTATCGACTCTGGACAACTACTACCATGTCCTAAGTCCCAGCGGCCGGGCTCCTACGGGCTCCTCCCGGGGGAGTCTCGGCTTCCAGGGTGAAGACACCTCTTCTGTTCTCCTAGCCCTAATCCCTCGACTCCCACAGGCTCCTCCTGGGGAGTACGGGCTCCCTGTGTGAAGGCCAGCTCCTTCACCCGGCCTGGTGTCCACCTCCCGGCCTACTCCCTCTCATACGGAGACAATAGTCCTCCTTACCCTAGTCTCCAGCAGGCCGGCCCAAGGGTCTACTAAACAGTTAAATCACAACACAAAAGTACATTACTGTACTTTTATACCTTCAATCCTAAATCGTTAAAAGATAATATACCAATTGACCAATTTCTAAGATTGCACAGATTATGTACTAAAATTGGGCTGTTTGAAAACTCAATAATTATCCTCACACTTGCAGAATGGGGTTATCCTCAATCCTGTATTAATCATGTTTATAAAAGAGCCAACTATACTAATTGTGAGAATCTTTTACTACGATCAGACAAGTCTCCAGTTAGTTACTTGATTTATATGCACTATACTGTATTAACAATATTCACATAAGATCAAAACAATCATCAGAAATCATTGACACATATTACAAACTGAAGAGATCTTCAAAGAATTTCCCATTATTACTTCCAAAAAGAACCGCTATTTGAGACAGTTATTGACTTCCTCTGTGGTGCCTGCTCAATCTAATACATTGTGATTATGTGGCCAATTCATATGTGGGGAGTGTTCTATATGCTCCCACGTCATGTGTCTTCATACTTTTGAGCATCCGTCTTTGTCAAAACAATATGTTCTTCCCAAACATTTTACATACAAATCTACACAAGTCATTTACACAATAATATGCCCTTGTAATCTGATCAAATCTGCAGTGTTTTTAGCTACATAATTTGATAGATTTTTAATTCTAATTTTGCAAAAAACAAGCCTTTGTAGTGAATAAAAATATTATTTTGATATTACATTGTGTGATAAAATTTGACATTATGCATGTGTTTATTACAACTTAAAGTTGTTTAAATAGAAGAGGGTCCTTATAATATTATAGTATTTTATTGGTTTAGGTACTTTTATTTGTATACTTCAAGAATCATTTACTTATTTGACAGATTATATCATAGCAAAAGGCAGAGACAGAATTAGTGAAGCTCCCATAACTAGTACCTAACTCCTTCATTATTACTGCTTCTCTGGTGATGGAGGCAGTATTTTCAAAAACTGATTCAGAAGAAGAATTATTTCATGGATACCCTGAATCACAGGATATTAAACAGCTAGTGGCTAAAGAACATTTGGTGTGTCTAGTCAATAGCATCTTAGCATCAGAGAAGATCAACGCCAACCCTGAACAGCCATTTCCTTCACCTAATGAAGCCATATGGAAAAGACATCAAGCCTCCTCTAGGGATGTCCTCAGACTTCTCACTGCTTAGGGCTTTCTACCAATTTGGTTGGTGTCCTTTGAAGTCTTAAGGTGTCATTGCCCCTCTGGGTGACTATTTTGCCACTCTTATGATGTGTTGGGGTCTTTATGCCTCTTTTTCAATTGTTTTCAGCCTCTATCACTGTCTTGTGGGTTTTCTGCCTCATGGAGGAACAAGAAACAGAGAGTAGGATTAAATGGACAATTTTCTCATTGGAGGGGGGTGGGCAGTGGATTGCCTCAGAGATCTGTACTGGGACCCATGCTTTTCAATATGTTTATATTAATCATTCTAGTTTTTTGTTAGGTACTTTCTATTGTTCCTTTCAGGTCTCAGCAGAATAATATAGCATTTGGGGATAAATATACAGCCCAACAGTCCAGAACTAGAGGCCAGGATAGCAAATATCTCCACCACCACCATGTACTTGCCCCTGGTACTCAGGTACGTTGGGATGAAGGACACCCAAACACTGCAGAACACCAGCATGCTGAAGGTGATGTACTTGGCCTCATTGAAACTGTCAGGGAGATTTCTTGCTAGAAAAGCTATGAAGAAGCTGACACCAGCCAGAAGTCCCAGATAACCCAGAACACAGTAAAAAGCAATTATTGATCCTTCATTACATTCAATTAGTATTTTTCCAGTTTCTGATTGCATGTTAAGATATGAGAAAGGAGGAGCAGCGCACATCCACACAAGACACAAAAAGACTTGAGGAAGGGAACAGGAAAGGACAATAGAGTTTGAGACCCTGGAACCCATCCATTTCCGGAGCTTGCTTCCGGGCTTGGTGGCTTGGAAGGCCATGACCACTGTGATGGTTTTTGCCAGAATGGAGGAGAGAGAGATGGAGAAAGTGATACCAAAGACAGTCTGTCGGAGAATGCAGGTTATGTCCTCAGGACGGCCGATGAATATCAAGGAACAGAGGAAGCAGAGCATGAGGGAAACAAGGAGAATGTAGCTGAGTTCCCGGTTGTTGGCTTTCACTATGGGAGTATCTTTGTAATTAATGAAGATTCCCAGAATGACAGCAGTGATGAGAAAAAAGCAAATGCTGATTAGACTCAAGGCTGACCCCAAAGGTTCTTCATAGGAGAGAAACGTTATCACTTTCGGGATGCAGGCATCTCTCTTCTGATTGGACCATTTGTCCTCTGGGCACTTTGTACAGGCATCCATATCTGAGAAGAGAGAATATTTCCTCAGTATCTTACAGACAGCTTCAATTTCAGGCCATGAATAAACACATTTATTAATATTTAGGGATTTTTTGATTCTTTAGCTTAGGATATTACAGAATTTGCAGTGCTGTAGTATTTTGGAAGCAATTATTAAAAGATTAGTCACATTTAATGCTGGAAAAAGGACGTTTTCACTTGACTTGCCTGATATTTTAGCCAAAATGTCGTGCATATTTCCTCTCAAGAGAATACTTATTGAATGTAGTGAGTGGTCATTTTGGGGTGTTTTGTATCATGAATATTTGTTTTTTATAGTATTGGTGCTATGGTTTTATCATATCAACATTTCCACACAATGGGGTAATTTTCAAAGGAGTTACGTGCATAAATGTAACTACTATTGTAGCAATTTTCAAAAGCTCACTTACTCGAGTAAAGTGCATTTAGAAACATAGAAACATAGAAATGACGGCAGAAGAAGACCAAATGGCCCATCCAGTCTGCCCAGCAAGCTTCCCTCATTTCTTCTCTCATACTTATCTGTTTCTCTTAGCTCTTGGTTCTAATTCCCTTCCACCCCCGCCATTAATGTAGAGAGTGGTGATGGAGCTGCATCCAAGTGAAATATCTAGCTTGATTAGTTAGAGGTAGTAGGGGTAGTAACCGCCGCAATAAGCAAGCTACACCCATGCTTATTTGTTTTTACCCAGATTATGTTATACAGCCCTTATTGGTTGTTTATCTTCTCCCCTGCCGTTGAAGCAGGGAGCTATGCTGGATATGCATGAGGTATCAGTTTTTTTCTTCTCCCCTGCCATTGAAGCAGAGAGCTATGCTGGATATGCGTGAGGTATCAGTTTTTTTCTTCTCCCCTGCCGTTGAAGCAGAGAGCTATGCTGGATATGCATCGAAAGTGAAGTATCAGGCACATTTGGTTTGGTTTACATGCGTAAAACCCAGTTTTACGCATGTAAATGCTTTTAAAATCAGACCCAATGTATTTATGTATTTGGGACCTTCATAACACCCCCGATAATTAAAAAAAAAACCACATGCAGACAAAACTGAAATAGACTGAGAAACTAGACTCTGAACAGAGGAACTCTAAAGAAAGAGAAAAATACAAAAATATAAGAAATGCATGTTCCCAAAGATGGCATGGTCCAAGCGCTAAAAACTAAAAAAAAAAACAAAACCCATATATACATATATATATATTTATGTATGTATTTTCTCTTTATAGTCTGATCTTTTCATTTTCTCTAATCAGTTCTCTTTCTTGTCACTTTCCCCTTGTCAGCCTTTTCCTAATTCTTTTTTCAGGGTCTCTTTCTCTCTCCTCCTATCTTCTTCCCTTTCTCCCTCACAGATAGACTGATGCTTTATCTCGCAGACTCCCTCACACACACAGGCTCTCACTCTCACATCCTCTCCCCCCCCCCCCCACAAGCTCTCATGCTCACAAGCTCTCGCAAACACATAAGCTCTCTCTCTCACACACACACACACAAGCTCTCATTCTCACATGCTCTCCCACATGCACACATACACAAGCTCTCACTCTCATCTACTCTTTCAAACACACTCACAAGCTCTCAGTCTCACATGCTCTCCAAACATACACACACAACACAAGATCTCTGTCTCACATGTTTTCCCTGCCACACACACAGGCTCTCACTGTCACTTGATGTCCCCGCCACACATACAATCTCTCACTCTCACAAGCTCTCCCCCCACACAAAGCATTCACTCTCACATGCTTCCCCCCAACACAGGTTCCCACTCTCTCTCACTTACACTCCCAGGATTCTACTCTCTCTCACACAAACACACACACACCAAGGATCCCCTTCTCAGATACACCTACATCCAGGCTGTTGTGAACCTGCCTGCGACTAGCGCAGGCAGTCCCCCTACCGTTCGCAGCCAGTCAGGCCGCTGACGTGTTCCAGCATGGCAGTCCACTGCCGCCACTGTCCTCCACGGTCCGGAGGCAGCGGCAGTCTTCTGCACTGCGCGGCAGGGCTGTGCTCCGCTGGGAGCCTTCTCTTGCGGCCGATGCCACTGCTGCTTCTCCTGCTCCCTGGTGAGTCTCTTTGCGGCTGGAGCCGCTCCAGGGGTCCTCAGCCAGCAGGGAAGCCGACCCTGCCAGTGCCTGCAGCCTGCCTGCTTTCCTTTCTCCTTCTTCGTGGCTGGGAGCCGCTCTCTCAGGCCCTCCACATGGCGGGACGCCACCAGCGTGTTAGCCTTCTTTCCCAGCTCTCCTTAACATAGAAACATAGAAACATAGAAATGACGGCAGAAGAAGACCAAATGGCCCATCCAGTCTGCCCAGCAAGCTTCACACACTTTTTTCTCTCATACTTATCTGTTTCTCTTAGCTCTTGGTTCTATTTCCTTTCCACCCCCACCATTAATGTAGAAAGCAGTGATGGAGCTGCATCCAAGTGAATATCTAGCTAAGTTAGGGGTAGTAGGGGTAGTAACCGCCGCAATAAGCAAGCTACACCCATGCTTATTTGTTTTACTCAGACTATGTTATACAGCCCGTATTGGTTGTTTATCTTCTCCCCTGCCGTTGAAGCAGGGAGCTATGCTGGATATGCTTGAAGTATCAGTTTATTCTTCTCCCATGCTGTTGAAGCAGAGAGCCATGCTGGATATGCATCGAAAGTGAAGTATCAGGCACATTTGGTTTGGGGTAGTAACCGCCGTAACAAGCCAGCTACTCCCCGCTTTGTGAGTGTGAACCCGTTTTTCTTCTCCGCTGCCGTTGAAGCAGGGAGCTATGCTGGATATGCTTGAAGTATCAGTTTTTTCTTCTCCCCTGCCGTTGAAGCAGAGAACTATGCTGTATATGCATAGAAATTGAAGTAACAGGCTTATTTGGTTTGGGGTAGTAACCGCCGTAACAAGCCAGCTACTCCCCCCTTTGTGAGTGCAGATCCTTTATTCCACATTTCCTCTTGCTGTTGAAGCTAGAACGATGTTGGAGTCACAGTAAGCATGTGTACGTTTATTGAATAAGGGTATTGTCTCCAGGCAGTAGCCATCATTCTGGTGAGTCACCCACTCTTCATTGGCGGCCTCTTGACTTTATGGATCCACAGTGTTATCCCACGCCCCTTTGAAGTCCTTCACAGTTCTGGTCTTCACCACATCCTCCGGAAGGGCATTCCAGGCATCCACCACCCTCTCCGTGAAGAAATACTTCCTAACATTGGTTCTGAATCTTCCTCCCTGGAGCTTCAAGTCGTGACCCCTGGTTCTGCTGATTTTTTTCCTACGGAAAAGGTTTGTCGTTGTCTTTGGATCATTAAAACTTTTCAAGTATCTGAAAGTCTGTATCATATCGCCTCTGCTCCTCCTTTCCTCCAGGGTGTACATATTTAGATTCTTCAATCTCTCCTCGTACGTCATCCGATGAAGATCCTCCACCTTCCTGGTCGCCCTTCTCTGTACCGCTTCCATCTTGTCTTTGTCTTTTTGTAGATACGGTCTCCAGAACTGAACACAGTACTCCAGGTGAGGCCTCACCAAGGACCTGTACAAGGGAATAATCACTTCCCTTTTCTTACTCGATATTCCTCTCTCTATGCAGCCCAGCATTCTTCTGGCTTTTGCTATAGCCTTGTCGCATTGTTTCGCAGACTTCATATCATTAGACACTATCACCCCAAGGTCCCTCTCCTGCTCCGTGCACATCAGCCTTTCCCCCCCCCATCGAATACAGTTCATTCGGGTTTCCACTCCCCATATGCATGACTTTGCACTTCTTGGCATTGAATCTCAGCTGCCATATCTTCGACCACTCTTCCAGTTTCCTTAGATCCCGTCTCATTCTCTCCACTCCTTCCGGCGTGTCCACTCTGTTGCAGATCTTAGTGTCATCCGCGAAAAGACAAACCTTGCCTTCTATCCCGTCCACAATGTCGCTCACAAAGATATTGAACAGGACCGGTCCCAACACCGATCCTTGCGGTACACCACTTAAAACCGCTCTCTCTTCAGAGAAGGTTCCATTTACCATCACACATTGTCTTCTGTCCGTCAACCAATTTGCAATCCAGGTCACCACCTCGGCACTCACTCCCAAGCTTCTCGTTTTATTCACCAGTCTCCTGTGCGGAACCGTGTCAAAAGCTTTGCTGAAATCCAAGTATATGATATCGAGCGCTCTTCCTCGATCCAATTCCTTGGTTACCCAGTCAAAAAAGTCAATCAGATTTGTCTGACAGGATCTTCCCCTGGTGAATCCATGTTGCCTCTGGTCCATCAATTCTCCGGACTGTAGATAGTTCACTATTCTCTCTTTCAGCAGTGACTCCATTACTTTTCCCACCACCGAAGTGAGGCTGACCGGTCTGTAGTTGCCAGCCTCCTCCCTGTTCCCACTCTTGTGAAGCGGGACCACCACCGCTCTTCTCCAATCACTCGGCACCACTCCCGTTTCTAGGGATCTATTGAACAGGTCACACAGCGGAGCCGCCAGAACATCTCTGAGCTCCCTCAATATCCTTGGATGAATCCCATCAGGCCCCATGGCTTTGTCCACTTTCAGGTTCTTTAGCTCTTCCCACACATTTTCTACTGTAAAAGGATTTTCATCTATTCCACTTCCCCCCAGTTTTTTGTTGTGTAGAGATGGTCCTTCTCCAGGGTCTTCTTTAGTGAACACAGAGCTGAAGTATTCGTTTAATATTTCTGCCATTTCTTCGTCTCCCTCCACACATTGATCATTACCACCTTTCAATTTCACTATACCACTTTGGATCTTTCTCTTTTCGCTGATGTATCTGAAAAATGTTTTGTCTCCATTTTTTATCTCCTTGGCAATCCTCTCTTCCGCTTGACTTTTTGCCAACTTGATTAATTTCTTTGTCTCCCTCAGTTGAATCAGATATTCTTCTTTGTGTTCCTCCCTTTGGGATCTTTTATATGTCTTGAATGCTGTTCTTTTAGCTTTAATTTTGTCAGCCACCTCCTTTGAGAACCAGATAGGTTTCAATTTTCTTTTGCTTTTCTTTACATTTCTAACGTATAGAGCAGTTGCCTTGGTGATTGCTCCTTTTAGATTGGTCCACTGCTGATCCACATCTCTCTCGTTCTCCCATCCTTTAAGTTCTTCCTCCAGGTACTTCCCCATTTCCTCAAAGTCTGTGTTTTTGAACTGTAAAACTTGGGTCTTTGTGGTTCTTTTCCCTATTCTTTTAGTGATATTAAACCATACCGTTTGATGATCACTGCTGCTGAGGTGGGCACCCACCTGGACATCTGAGACATTATCTGCATTAGTGAGCACTAAGTCGAGTATAGCTCCTTCTCTGGTGGGTTCCAACACCATTTGTTTGAACAAAGATACTTGCATGGCATCCACTATCGCTCTACTATTTTTAGTTTCTGCAGATGGGATTTTCCAGTCTACATCTGGCATATTAAAGTCACCCACGATCACCACTTCTCCCTTCTTACCTATCTTATGGATGTCTTCAACCAGGTCTCTGTCCAGCTCTTCCTTTTGGTTTGGAGGCCTGTAAACCACTCCAATATAAATGGATGCTCCGTCATCTTTTTTTAGGTCGAGCCATAGAGCTTCTTCCTTACCCCAACTTCCTTGTAGCTCAGATGCTTGGATGTTGTTTCTGACATAAAGAGCCACACCTCCCCCTTTTCTATCCTCTCTGTCCTTCCTTAACAAGTTATAGCCTGGTATTGTTGTATCCCAATCATGAGATTCTGTGAACCATGTCTCTGTGATAGCAACAATGTCCAATTGTGCCTCAGCCATTAGGGCCTGCAGATCTGGGATTTTATTTCCCAAACTATGAGCATTTGTGGTCATAGCCTTCCAGGTGGGTGCATTTGTGGTCATTTGTGGTCATAGCCTTCCAGGTGGGAGCAGGTGGGAGCATTTGTGGTCCAGCCTTAGATGTGGGTGCGCACCTCTGCTCATATTTTAAAGGACCAGTGGCGGGAAAAGTGATGTCATCGACCACTCCTGCTTCAGCCCTATAAAAGGGGCCCCTTGCCAGTCCATCATTGCCTTCGCAAGGAGTTAGTCGCTCCTGGATGTTCCTGCCTTCACTCCAGGAGTCTTCGCTGATCCATCGCTTCATCAAGGTCCTGTGTTCCTTGTTCTTCATTGGAGCTCCATGTCCTGTCCTGATGTCTGTGATCCAGTCCAGATGTCCGTCTTCTGTTCCTGATGTCCATGGTCAGTCTTGATGTCTGTTTTCCAGTTCCTGATGTTCTGTGATCCAGTCCTGATGTTCTGTGACCCACTTTTGATGTTCCTGATGTCCGTGATCCAGTCCTGATGTTCCATGATCCAGCCTTGATGTCCTGAACCCTTGGTTCCTCGTCGCCACCCTTCCTGTCATACCATGTCGTAGTCCGCGACCAGCCCCACAGGCGAGCTGTGTAGGGCGCCTTGTCTCACAAGGCCTGCCTTCTCGCCTGCAGCACAAGCCTCTGGAGGGTCATCCTTGCTTGAAGCCTAGTCCCATCTAGGTCCGGTCTCCTGAATCTTGTCTCAGCCCTCGGACCTCCTTGTGCCTGCTCTGTCCATGTTTCAGACTCTGTTTGATCCTGTGCAGCTCCAGCATGGTCTGCGACCAGCCACTGTCGGCTGTGTAGGGTGCGCCCCGGTGAAGGCCTCTACAGTTCCAGGGACATGTTCCTCTCTCTTGCTCCACTATCTCGTCTGGAGTCTGCCCCGCATCCAGCATGGTCCGTGACCAGTCCTGTAGTTGGGCTGTGTAGGGCGCGCTGCATCGCAGCCTCAACCTAGTACTTGACTTTGATCCTGAACCTTGCACCTGAATCCTCGTCTGCAGTACCTTGCTCCTGAATCCTAGTCTGAGTCTTCGTCCAAGTATCCACGTCTTCACCGGAGTCTTCGTCTGAGCCTTCCATGTTCCAAGGCCTTTGCCTGTCCCTGGCCTCCGTCCGGCCTGCCGCTTCTTGCCGTTACCCAGTGGCAGGTCCGAAAGGGCTTGGAATGGTCGGAGGACTGTTCAAAGACCACCGTTGCGTTGTTGGTCTTCCCGAAGCGTGCAGGTCTGGTGGAGGGTCAGTGCCTTCAGTCTTCCTAGTCTTCAGTCCAGCCTTGCTCCTGTTCAGCCCATGCTCGGGCATGCCTCGCCTGCCTCGGCACCTCTTCGGAGTTCCTCTGGGGTCGAGCCGTGGTCCAAGAACACACAATCCCCTAGAAAGTGGAACCGCTCTCCTAGCCCTTCCTAACACAGGCTCCCACTCTCTCACCTCTCTCAATTACACATGCACATCCAGGCTTCCACTCTCACATGCACCTTACACACACAGGCTCCCACTCACACAAACACACATACATTCATGCTTCCACTCTCACATGCACCCAGGCTCCAGTTCTCTCACACAAACACACAGATGCCTTCACTCACATATATATACAGGGCCTCTTCCTCAGCCACAGCCAGCCGACTTCTGTCACTGTGGAGATGGGATCCCATGCCTCTGCTGGTCCTCTACGTTTGGTGCCACGGAAATGGTGTAATACACCTTACTTCAAAACACACCCACAGGTAAGACCCAGCAACACAATGCTGGTCTCAAGAGTAGCCCTCCAGCCACTCTGTAGCCCTTCCTGGACCCGCTGGATGGAACTGAGAAACTTGGAAGACTCAGAAAAGGACTCAAGGAACTTGGAAGACTCAGACGAGGATTCGGGATTCAGGCACTAGTACAGGGTGAGTACTGCACCGCAGCATGCCCTATACAGCCACCCATGACTGGTCGTAGACCACACTGGAAGCGAGGTAGACTCCAGACGAGAAGGTGAAGACTTGGAACTGGAAATATGATGAAGATTCAGGAGAGGCCTGCACCGAGATGTGCCCTACACAGCCACCTGTGGCTGGTCATGGACCACGCTGAAGTGGAGCAGGCTCTGGCTTGAGTCTGGGGTATGGATGGAAGCAGGAACATGGAACTCCGAAGACCGGGAACAGGATTCAATGATTCAAGACTCAGGATTCAAGGATTCAGAACTCAAATTCAGGAAGAGTCATAGGCATTAAAAGCAAGGGCCTTCCGGAGACTTGCGCTGCAGACATGAAGACAGGCCTTGTGCCATGAAGTGCCCTACACAGCCGTCCAATGGGCTGGTCACGGATCATGACGGTCACATGCCAGGAAAAGTGGACAGAACTACAAAAATGCAAATCCTGAGACATGAAAGGAGTGGGAAACAAAGCTCAAAGAGACCTCATATAAAAAAATGCCAAAAGGCTAAGCGATTATTTATTTATTTATTTAATATACCGACATTCAATCAAGATATCACATCGGTTTCCAGGTAACTAAGAGAATAGGGCGAGATCTGCTCTATTTTACATTATAACATGATAACAAGTATAACATGGTAACAATTATAACAGAAATACATGGAACAATAAAATTATAGCATATAACATATGTACATTATGACTTGTTGATAAAAATGATTTAGGTATCAGGGTTGACTGGAGGGAGGTAAGGGAAGGGTGGGAGGGGGGGAGGGGGGAGTGTCAGGGGAGGGAGGAAAGGAGGGAGAGATGCCTGCGTAGGGGGTGTGGTGTGATGCGTTCGGGCAGGTTAAGGGTCAGGTGGGAAGGCTTTTAAAAACAGCCATGTTTTGAGGTGTTTTTTAAAGACTTGCAATGAGGGTTCATTTCTGAGATGGGTGGGGAGGGAGTTCCATAGGGTAGGGCCCGCTATTGTTATGGCTCGTTTGCGGGTTGCGTTGAGGTGTGCAGTTTTGAGATTGGGGACGGATAGAAGGCCAGTGTTGGTGGACCTGAGAATTCTTTGTGTGGGGTATGGATGTATTGCGTTGTTTAGCCAGTTCATTTTGTTGTTGTTTATTTTTTTGTACATGAGGGTGAGGGTTTTATATTGGATACTTTGTGTGATGGGCAGCCAGTGGAGTTCTTTGAGAGTGGGTGTGATGTGGGAGGATTTTTTGTTGTTAGTGATGATTCTGGCGGCGGCATTTTGTAGAACTTGGAGGGGTTTGATGTGGATTTCTGGTAGGCCAAGGAGAAGGGAGTTGCAGTAGTCGAGTTTTGAGAAAATAATTGATTGAAGGACTGTTCGGAAATCGTGCGCTTGGAGAAGGGGTTTGAGTTTTTTCAGTGTTTGAAGCTTGAAGAATCCATCCTTAATTGTATTGGAGATGTGTCGTTTAAAGTTGAGTTGGCTGTCGATTGTTATGCCTAGGTTTCTTGTGGATGGTGTGAGTGAGATTCGTGAGATGTTTGGTACCCCCGGGTTGTTTGAGCTTCCTAGGTTGTTTAAGGGGGTGCACTTGAGGGGAGAAGAGGGACGGTCATCGTGGATGTGCTTATGGTAGCATTAAGATGTTCTAATCATTGGTCTCTGTGGGCTATGTGTAAAGGGCGCTTCACCATGAGGCTGCCCAGTATGCACTTTAAGTCTGTAAAGTACTTGAGATACGGATCGCTTGAATATTAAAGCTTGAATCCGACGATGTACTTATCTTGTGAAGTAATGTCCATAGACTAGCCTTAGGATGATAGAAGAGTGGTAAACACCGACATAATCCCGACACTGAGTGTTTTGGAGCAGACCTCCTTCTTCAGGGGGTCGGGTGCCACTGAGACCGGCTCTGTCGTGATCCGGAGGGTGAATTGCTTGCTAGAAAAGAATAAGTACAAACAAATATGTGCAAAAATGGTCCCACTAAAATTTAAATATTGGCGTGAAAGTGCAGAGGAACACTTACTAGTGCAGAAGTAAATTATTTATGCGGTGATGCCGATTGTGTCCAAATGTAGCTCTAAAATAGAACAATTTAAAATGTGTAATAATTGAGCACAAGGATAAGTTTTATGTTGAAAAGGAGATAATAATACCTAGTTCCCACAAGATACTGACTTGTGCGATGCTGGTCTGTAGTCATTCGCTTAGCCGTGAGACATCTGTCGGCGGCGAATGACAAAGAAGAACGCTGACCTTTAAAGAGGAAAGAAGCCCGCCAATTTGGGGGATGTGTCCTTAAATGGGTATATACGTCACTATGGGCACCATCTTGAGCAAACCACTTGTCCAAAAAAGGAAACTGACGTCAACGGGTGCCATATTGGATGTTTCTCTGTTCGGGAGAACCCAAGACTGTCCATAAATGGGCATATACGTCATACCAATCGCCATCTTAGAAGGAGAACACAATGCATTGATGTAAATTTGATATGAATTTAATAAGGAAAGAGAACATTGACACGCAGGTACGTCGCTGGGAGGCTTAAATGAGAGTGTACCATTCTATTTTTTCATTTAAACCTAGTGGTTCCACAGATCGTAGACGATGAATCCATTGTTGTTACCTTAAATTCAAGGCTTAGAACATCTTAATGCTACCATAAGCTTATAATCGCTTAGCCTTTTGGCATTTTTTTATATGAGGTCTCTTTGAGCTTTGTTTCCCACTCCTTTCATGTCTCAGGATTTGCATTTTTGTAGTTCTTGCTACTGACTTCCTGATTTTGTGGATTCCTTAATTCTTGTATTGATAGGAAAAGTGGACAAGCTGGAAACCTGGAAGCAGGACGAAGAGCCGGAAATGGGAACATCAGGACCAGGACTGGAACATCAGGAACAGAGAACAGGTGCCAAAGGAGCTCTGACAAAGAACAGGAACATCCATGGAGACCAGGAATATCTAGGAACATCCAATGAAGAAGACCAAGAACATCAGGAACATCCAACAAAGAGCCATCTAAACACAAGGAGACCATGGAGGACCTTGACTGGAGAGAGACCACAGGCAACTGTGAAGATCCGATGCAAAGGCCCCGAGGAGTGGAATCAGAGCCCTTTTATAGAACTGGTGAAGGAGCAGGCTGATGACATCATCCGATGGGCCACGGGGCTTTTCCCACCGCTGGCCCTTTAAAAGAAGAGCAGAAGCGCGCGCGCGCACCTATGCAGGACTCAGAACAGGCAGAGAGGTAGCAGAGTTGGAGGCGTTCCTGCTGTGAAGTGAAGCGCAGCGGTGGTGGCATCAGGGCTGTGAAGAGAGGACCGATGGCAGCGGCTTCCTGGCCGCGTGGAGATGAGAAAAGCGGCTTCCCCTACCGCAAAGCTGACACCGGCATTGGCGGCAGCTGGGACGTGAAGAGAGGCAGCAGTCGAGCACTGGCCTGAACGGCACAGCGCAGGCAGCTCAAGAGAGGTGAGGGGCTGCTCGCGGAAAGGGCCCCGCAAGCGGCAACCATAACAGTATCTATTTATAAATGAGGCAGCCTAGACAAAAATTATTTAAGGAACGAACCCTAAAAAATTTTAACCAGCAACCAAAATCTTATTTGTAATAAGAGGCAAATCAACAAAAATTAAACCCATGTTAAATATCAACTAAAAATTGAGCCGTTATACCTTAATGTTTAATCTAATGGCAAGCTACATGGCATGGCTATCAAAAATACCTCTACCGTGAATATATCAAAGAAATGCCAAAGTGCTTGATCAAAAGGGATGTTAATATATCTATATAAATAAAAATGTTAAATAGTTTGTACAAAATCACTAATCTCAGCAACCACTTAACCGATTGCGTTCAAATTTGGACACAAGTTTCACCTCACATACAGCAAGGATCTTCTACACTTACATTACATATATGTCACACCGGGGGCTGGTAAAAAAAGTTTTAAAATTTGGTTCCACAAAACAGCGACATCTGGTGGTCGTAAGCGGAATCTCTTACACCTTGCACAAATGCTCACACCCCACACACACGTGACCAATGTTTGGGATTCACACACCCTCCAACCAGACACAAATCCACCCTCCTCACACACCCCCGCACACATGCCAATTGTACTTATTTCACACTCCCTCCAAAAACACACAAAAGCCAATAAATACCGGCATGCTACACCGGGAGGCCACTCACATAACACGTTTGCAATTCCCACACCCTACGAAATCACACACAAACACCCTCCTCACACCCCCCACACACATGACACACCCTCCGAACGCACAGAAAACTGCAGAATAATTCGGTCTGCTTTAGCGGGGGGGATCATCACTGCTCCGGTACACATCGCATACACTACAGCCGTCGGCTGCCAGCAATCAAAATGGCGCCGACGGCTCTTTCCCTTACTAGGACACTCGGGAACGCCAATAGCAGCAGTAGCCCATGTGACATAGTAAGGGTGAGGGCCCGTCGACCCCATTTTCTGAACTGGCAACCGGCGCACCTTTGCCCTTACTATCTGAGCGAGATGACCGCTCGCATTGCTCCATCTCGAGGGCCCAGCACCAATACTTCCATGCCGGAACGAACGCCCTCTCCACTAACTACCATTTTTGAAAGGTATCGTCGGGCCTGCAGGGAGGGGGCGTGGGGATGTTCTTGCGTCCATGTTCGGGGGGGGAAGGAGGCCAGGAGGCAGTTCCGAGATTCTGCAACTCTTGTGGGTTAATCTATTTCGCCGGCCTGGGGGGGGGGGGGGGGGGAAGGAGGGTGGGGGAGGATTATATAAACACAACGTTTAGGTGGGGAATACTTTGGGTTGCAAAGGGGGAGGGCACACACAAACACATACACAAAATGTGCACCATCTCCGAAAGGTAACAAAACAGCCCTCACCAGCTGGGGAGTCACTGAGGTGACAGTGAGGGGAGGAAGAATGAGGTGGAAGGTAACTGTCAGGGGAGGAAGAATGAGGGGAGAGGTGAGTGTGAGGGGGCAGAGTTGGAGTGGGGATAGGGAAGGGAAGCGGGGGTGGAGTGAACAAGGGGGGAAGAGGATGCGTGACTGAGCTAAATGAGCACGGGGAAGGGGGAGGGAGGGAAAAGAATCTGACTCAGCCACTGCAACGCGTGGCAGGGGTCCGCTAGTTATCTAAAAAAACATTAAATTAATAAGAAGTGCGATTGGCTCCTATCATAAAATATAGAGACACCATACCGGCTCAGAAACTGGAGCAGTGTCACACGAAGAATACATGGACAGTCTAAATACAAAACAGTATAAATAATAAAAAGATAAAAATGCTAATCAACAGTGAAATAAAAATTTACTTTGCGTGATAAAAAAAAGCAGTCTTACATAATATTGAACACGGACATTAGTACGATTGCTGAATAACGGGAAACTGTAGGTTAAACTATGCAATTCCAAGTAAATGGCAAAACAACTTCCTGAACATGTAAATATCTTTTAATATAAAACAAGCCGTTAAGCCCGTTAAAACGGGCTACATCCCTCTGTCTCTCACCTCCCCCTCATTCTCTCTCCCCTCACTCTTCACCACCCCCTCCCTCACCCACTCCTCCCCACCCTCCCTCTCCTCTCACTCAGTCCCTCCCTCCCACTCAGTCTCACTCACTCCCTCCCCCCTCTCACTCACTGTCCCACTCCCTCCCTCTCTCTCCCCCTCCCTCTCTCTCCCTCAGTCCCACTCCCTCCCTCAGTCCCACTCACTCCCTCTCACTCAGTTCCCCCCTCCCTCTCACTCAGTCCCTCCCCCCAGTCCCTCCCCTTCACTCAATCCCTCCCTCCCACTCAGTCCCTCCCCCTCACTCAATCCCTCCCTCCCACTCAGTCCCTCCCTCTCACTCAGTCACTCCCTCCCCCCTCTCTTCCTCTCACTCACTCAGTCCCACTCACTCTCCCTCAGTCCCACTCCCTCCCTCAGTCCCACTCCCTCCCTCTCACTCAGTCCCCCCTCTCCCTCTCCCTCCCCCTCCCAGTCCCTCCCCCTCACTCAATCCCTCCCTCCCACTCAGTCCCTCCCTCTCACTCTCTCTCTCCGTCTCTCCCTCCCACTCAGTCCGTCCCTCCCTCACTCTCTCTTCTCCCTCCCTCGGTACTGGCCGCTACCGCCGCCCGCTACCGCCGCCGCCGTCGCTACCGCCGTCCGCTACCGCCGCCGCCGCCGCTCGCTACCGCCGCAGCTGCCCGCTGCCGGTACCGCCGCCGCCCGCTGCTGCCACTAGACGCCGCCATTTTTTTTCTTAGCGTCAGACCGACGTGCTCGCCCGCACATGCGCGGTAGAGCTGGTCTCTACTGCGCATTTGCGGCACGTCGGTCAAGCTTCGTTTATAGGTATTGATATAACAATAATATATATTTCTTTATTATAAATAAAATATCATAACATGAACATGTATTCATCTGCATAATCTTTGGCAGATGCTGATCCTGGGAGATGAAGCAGGGCAGGCTAATCCTGAAGAGGTCCCTGCTGACCTGTAGGGGAAGCATTACCTGGTTTGCTAATGCAGGGAGTAGTGCTGGTGTTTGATGGGCACTGCAGGTTCTAAAGTACTTGATGAAGTCTCTGCAGACCCCTATAGATGAATATATGGGGCATGCAGACATTTTTGGAAGTTAGGCTCCCTGTGAATAAAGTATGCAGAATTTTCTAAAGGAACATTTCTGAAGAAAAACAGTACTTTACTGAAAGAAGACTTATTATCTGCGAATGTCAGGACCCAATCAAATTAGAATTAGAATTTTCCCATAGCACAAGCACATCTGCAGTTTGAAGGCAGCTAAGCCATAATACTACAAACTTTCTGCACAAGGAAAATAGAAAAAAAACCAAGAATATTTGGATCTGAACATTTTTTTCCTCACTCTTCAAATAAAGAGAGACAGCCAGGCCTGCCTGGGAAATAACTGGCTGTAACCCCATGGAAATGTATTCATCTGCATAATCTTTGGCAGCTTCATAATTTCAAAGCGCCATGGAGATAGGTAATGCCACATGATCAGATGATATCACCCACCGGTTTGGATGGAGATCTCTCCCTCTGGACAGGGGATGCATCCATAGCAGCAGACGGGTTCTCCTCTCTTGTGTAATTTGCTGAAGCCAGGAGGGCAGCTGTCGGTGCATTTGGCACGTAGAGGTAACTAAACATTGAGAAAATAAAATCTGGATGACGTGACATAACACTGGGCTGTCACTTTTTAAATGCACTGTTACTCTTTGGTCTAGATAGGAGCCATTTCACATAAGTTAGTTTTATATTATCAACCAACATATCCTGTTATATTTGTGGAGAGCTAGGAGCACTTTTTTGTTTTATAAAAAACAAACTTTTATTAAAATCTGGAATCAGACAATCTGGTTGATCTGGCAATATCTTAGGCAATGTTTCTAGCTAATATACAGGTTACACTTAAAATTAATAAATTGAATCAGCAGTAAGAGAATATACCTTTGATCTTTCCATTACATTTAAATATTTTCTCTGGTGCTAAGAGTCAGTTTTTAAAAACAGCACCTTTGATGCTTTTGTAGCCTACTGTTATCTTTTAGAGTTTACTTTTAGGTTTTCTTTCTAAAAATGAATTAATAAAGCCTCATTTCCATGTCCTGTCCATTTGTCTCTAATCTGTTTCTTCTACTGCTTTGGGATCCGCCACATGGGGGCGCTGCGGTGTGAAATCACCAGATGGCAACCAAAGCCCTTGAGCAAAGAGAGCACAAGGCAGGCCTGGCCAGCTCAGGATAGCAGCCTTATTGGGCACTATAGTGAGGGAAAGAAGATGCTGTAGCTGCAGTATCTCACACTTTCCTCGGCAAAATGGGGCCTGCTGGCCTGGGAGAACACCCAGATGGTGGCACCATGCCGAGAAGGAAAAGACCATGGCGCCAGCACGCCTCATGTGATGGATCACAAAGATCCACATTCACAGCCCAGCACAGGACAACAGAATGTGTAGGGGTTGTGTTGGGCCATGCAGGATGGGAGACAGAGTCCTGTTCCTCACTGCTAGGCAGAGCATGGTTAACGTGTGGTGGATCTCCAATGTTATGCAGGACAGCATACAGGGAGGCAGAAGGCTGCACACAGAGATTCAGGATCACAGTGGATGCACCAATAAGAGGGGGCTGAGAGACAGAGATATCAGGTGGGGTGGAGGAGAGAGGAGGCATTCTGCTGTCATTCCTGATAAAGGTCTAGTTAAGAACACTGAACTCACTCCATCTCTCTGATGCCGACACAATATAGTGTGCTCAGTGTAGCGCACAGCTTGACATGCGGTTGGACGCACTAAAATAACTCTTGATGTAATAATGGGATTAGCGTGCCCAAACTAGCGCTTAGCTCATAGCACTTATCATATGTAAATGCCATGTAGATGAGGCTATTAGCTATCACTCCCTATGCTATCAATTACTGTACACCCGATGCTCAAGTTTTAACTCGGAGCTGGCGTTACATCTTGACGCAACCCAAGCCTCCACAAAAAAGCAGAAAATACTGCTTTTCTGACTACAGAAGGCTGCATAATGTCTTGCTGCGGTCAGGTTAGGAAAATGGATGCTCGTAAATTGAGCGTTCATTTTCCTAAACTGCACACAGCCACATCTCCTGTTCACCTGAGGACAAGGAGGTGCTAGGGATTCACAATTGATCCCTAGCATGTCCTTTATTGCACGGCTCCTCATTTATTGAATCACATGCCCAGGAAAGGTGGAAGAGAAAGCATCAGGAAAACGGGCTCTCAATACCTGCACCTGTTTTCTACGTGCTCGTATTGCATCGGCCCCTCTATCTGTGACCTACTACACCTAGTATCAGGAGAGAAATGCCAAACAGTAGGGATGTGCAGAAGGTACGGATTCATCCGATTCGGTATTTGTATTTGTCGGGGGCCAAATACATTGCATTCGTTCAATGGCGGCCCCGATCCATTGATACGTATTATTCGTGTTCCAGTTCCCATTAAAGTCAATGGGGGAAGTATTTGCAGCCTATTTTTGGCTGCAGAATTGGGGTTTTCTTATCAATTTTGATGAACCTTCTGGGGAGCAATCATCAGAACAAGAAAAGAGCTCCAAGTTACTTAGACTGTGGCAAAGTGGCACCAAAGTGGCATGAATAGCCTAAGGTACTTTAAAGGGGCAAAGGGGTACCAGGAGTGGCAAGAGTGCTTTAACAGAGGTGCAAAGCAGCAGCAAGAGTGTCAAAAACACACCACAGCTTCAAAAGAGAGCACCGATAACAGATGCATGAACCCTCGAAGGCAGCACGACAGGCAAAACGGCAAGACAAGTGGCATCAACATCCTACAGCACAATGAAAGGGGAACATAGCAAGCAGAAAGACCAGCACCAACACACTGAGGAACCATAATAGTGGCAAGAACACCACAAGGAGTTGAGTGAGTCATCTGGTGTATGGCAGCAAGGCAGAGTGGCAGAGGGTAGATACAGGCTGGCTACACCCGGGGAGAGTTCCCTTTCCTTAGCACAGGAAAGGGCTCCCTAGAATGGGTTCACTCCTAGAGTGGGATGTTTCCGTTGGCGTCTAGTGAGCTCTCGCTGGTTTTTTAAAATCTGGTGGAGTTAGCAGATGTACAAACAAGAATTTTCAAGGCCGAGGCGGAGGAGGTTTCCATGTAAACAGCGGTTCAACATGGGTCAGAGGGTAGATACAGGCTGGCTACACCCAGGGAGAGTTCCCTTTCCTTTGAGCAGGAAAGGGCTCCCCGGAATGGGTTGGCCCCTAGAGTGGAGCAAGAGCCTTCAAAGCGTGGCGACGTGGAGCAGGGTGCCATGTGAACAGCAGTTCAACATGGATCAACAGGTGCTAAGAGATAGGCTGGCAGCGGCTACACCGGGGAGAGTTCTCTTTCCTTTGAGTGGGAAAGGGTTTCCGTGGAATGGTTTGGCGCCCAGAGTGGAGCACGAGCCTTCAAAGTGTGGAGACGTGGAGGAGGTCTCACTGTGAACAGCTGTTCAACATGGGTCAACAGGTACTAAGAAATAGGCTGCTACACCCGGGGAGAGTTCCCTTTCCTTTCAGCAGGAAAGGGCTCCCCATAATGGGTTGCCCCCTAGAGTGGAGCACGAGCCTTCAAAGCATGGTGATGTGGAGCAGGGTCTCACTGTGAGCATGGTCTCACTGTGTTTGCCACAGTCTAAGTATCTTGGAGCTCTTTTCTCGTTCTGAACATGGGTCAACAGGTGCTAAGAGATAGGCTGCTACATCCAGGGAGAGTTCCCTTTCATTTGAGTAGTAAAGGGTCCCTGGAATGGGTTGGCCCCTAGAGTTTATAATGGTACAAATTGTTAGGATTTAAGTATTTGCAAACAGATCATGACTTCATAAGCAAGACGGAGGAAGTTTTCTTCTCTGCCCTGAAACTAAAGAAAATTGTTTGTTTTATTTAAGGATCCATGCTGTGAAGGATTACTAGTTTGAATTGCCAAAGACTGAGGTTTCCCTTTGCAACAAGGGTTCAGCCATTAGGACTGGACATAAGGCCTGGATGAACAGGCACAGTATTCGAGGACAGAGGTCAAATTCTTGTAGGAACATAAGGCCTGGACGGACAGGCACAGCAATTGAGGACAGAGGTCAAACCCTTGTAGGGATATAAGGCCTGGACGTACAGGCACAGCAATCGAGGACAGAGGTCAAGCCCATGTAGGGACATAAGGCCTGGATGGACAGGCACAGCATTCGAGGACAGAGTTCAAACCCTTGTAGGGACATAAGGCCTGGACGGACAGGTACAACAATCGAGGACAGAGGTCAAGCCCACATAGGGACATAAGGCCTGGATGGACAGACACAGCAATTGAGGACAGAGTTCAAGCCCATGTAGGGACATAAGGCCTGGACGGACAGGCACAGCAATCGAGGACAGAGTTCAAACCCTTGTAGAGACATAAGGCCTAGACGGACAGGCACAGCAATCGAGGACAGAGGTCAAACCCTTATAGGGACATAATGCCTGGACGGACAGGCACAGCAATCGAGGATAGAGGTCAAGCCCACATAGGGACATAAGGCCTGGATGGACAGGCACAGCATTAGAGGATTTCCTTTGTGCAGGTATGTTGTGGTTTGACCTGTCACTTCTTCCTGTACTGGTTCACTGCCAGAAGAAAATGGCATCTTTTTCATTTCTGAAAGATAATTCAACAGAGGATGCTTTTAGAGCAATGCCATTTGTAAAGAAGAACTGAGCTGGAGATTATTTTTAAATACCCAGAAGCTATTAACTGTACTTATGCACTTCAGCTGATGACAAAGGAACATGAAGAACTCTCAGAAATAAGAAAACTGCTACTCAAGTCCAAATCTACAATATCAACCTATGTTGACTTTGTGGTTTACACAGTGCCTCTAAACAATGGGAACACAGAGGATGAACTAGAGTGCAACTACCATCAGTTTTCGATAGTACTAGAAACATTACTGTTGGCAAGGTCATGAAAAATATTGAACATATGAAATATGCAAGCTCCAAACATGTTAAATCAGCTTTTTATATTTTTACATATATTTATTTATTTATTTATTTGTGAGCTTTTCTTTACTGACATTCACAAAACACATCATGCCGGTTTACAATGAACTGAAAAGGAGGAAAGTTACAATAAAACAAGGGGAGGGGGAGATGGGGCAGGCAAGAAAAGGGAGGAGGGATGGGAAAGGGGAAGAAAAGGTGAAGAATAAAGGAAGGAGATTGAAAGCAATAAAAAACAGTACAATAGGAACTGCGTACAAGGAACTGTATACAAAGGGAACTATATACATCTTATATATCACTATATATGTCTATAAAATCTTATCAGTCAAGGATGCTATCAGCAGTATAATTAATTAGGCGGTTGAAAGGCGGCTAATGAGAAAGGTTGGACACATTCCAAATGTGGACGGACAGGCACAGCGTTAGAGGTCAGGCCCTTGTAGGGACGTACGGCCTGGACAGTGGACGGACAGGCACAGCATTTCAGGTCAGGCCCTTGTTGGGATGTATGGCCTGGACAGTGGATGGACAGGCACAGCGTTTCAGGTCAGGCCCTTGTAGGGACGTACGGCCTGGACAGTGGACGGACAGGCACAGCATTTCAGGTCAGGCCTTTGTAGGGATGTACGGCCTGCACAGTGGACGGACAGGCACAGCGTTAGAGGTCAGGTACATGTGCTGCAGTGCTTATATTATCTGGAGCATAGGAGGCAGTTGGAGCTGCTGCAAGGCTTTCAATTGCTTTTATTCATCTTACCATTCACAGGGAAAATTTGGAAACCCAAGCAAAGGCAAGCTTACTTTCAAAAACACTAGCATTTCCATCAAGTCTGGTGCAAGCGTTGAGCAGTGAGGGCTCATGATATCCCCTGTCATTGAAAAGACAAGTTCACTGGGCACACTGGTTGGTGGATATGACAGATATCGCTGAGCCACTTTGGCTAGTTGTTGCCAGACAGTGGACTTGTGTGCCCAATATGCCAGCGGATCTGTCTGCATGTTCTCTGTGGACTCTGAGAGATACCGTGTCACTGACAGCTGTGCTGGTGTCGCCTTTGCTTGGGTAGGCTGAGAGACACTCATGCCAGCTGCTTTCTCTCTAGCCCGTAGCACAAAAGATGAATGTTTATGGGCAACATGCCTTTGGCGTTCTGAAGTGGAGGAGGAGGAGGAGGTACTAGCTGTCGCTGACAGAGTGCTGCTCCTACTTGGGCTAGCACAACTCTCTGAAGTGCCCGCTGTTTCCTCCTATGCTTCACGCCTAATCTGTCTCTGCCTATGGTGCTCCTTTTGCTAACAGCAGGTCCTTCACCAATAGGAGACAATCGTACTGTAGGGCGAGTTTCCCTTTCACACGGGGATCACAGACTGTGGCGAGAATGTATGTGTTCTCTCCTGTTAAAGGCCTTAATCTCTCTTCCACCTGCTGCTGCAAAACATCCAGACAATGCAGCACCTCAATTGTCATTCCCTCTTGATATCGAGGCAATGAAGACATATCAGGCAGGATTCATGGCAGGCAGGAAAAGGGAAGGACCACACCCGTGGGTCCCCTATTTATTGTACATACATTCAAAAGCAGACGATGTGTCATCACATCATTGGCTCCTCTCCCCATATCATACAGACGTGTCACTACACTATTGGCTTGGCTCAGGGGGTGTGTACGGATCATTTCATTGGCTGCTGAATCCTATACCTCCTGTCTTTGTCCTGCCTCTGACTAGGGGCAACTAGCCCTTCTTTCAGGCAATCAGGGTTAATTATCAGGTATCCTCTCCTAGGCAGAGAGGCTTAAGCACAAGTGTTGCTTCATTTAATGCAAAGGTCAGGGAGAAGGGAAGTTAGTGTTAAACCTTGACATGGCCTGCTGGCAAGCTCATAATTCCCACACTTCCTGCTTAAAGGCCTCCAAATTTTCATCCAGGAAATTAACTATACGGATGATGTCAGCCAAGGTGGCACTTCTGGAACTCAGCTCCTTCGTGACATCCTTGAAGGGCTGCAGGATTTTTACCAGCTGACTCATGACTAACCAATCATGATGCCCTAGGGGATTCTGCATACCTATGTCCATTGAACCAGAAAGTTCATGAAGGGGAGTCTGCAGCTCAACTAACCTCTGCAGCATCCTAAAGTGGAATTACACCGGGTGGCAATGTCTTGAATGAGACGCTTGTGAGGCATCTCCAAATCAGTCTGCTTTTGTCGGAGAACCTGCCCCGCCTTGACACTTCTGTGGAAATGCGCTGCTATGTTCCTGCACTTGTGTATTAAGTCCTGCAGGTATCCATTCTCTTAGTGCTTGGACTCCAACCCCAGAGCTGACTTCACTACCAGGTGCAGAGTGTGTGCAAAACATCGGATGTTCTTAAAGTGCCCTTCGGTTATTGCCTTAACCATGTTTGCACCATTGTCTGTGACAAAGAACCCTGCCTGTGTATTCCTGTCTCGCTGGTGTAGTTGTCAGCCCTCCAGCATCTGTCTGATGCATGCTAGAATATTGGCTGTGGTATGTGCCTGGTCCGTCAGGTGGGTGTGCAGTAAAGCCCACCTCCACCCTGATACTTGTTCAGTAATAGAGCTATTGCCTGCCCCTGCCTCAGCCAGGTCCCACAGTGTGCTGTCAGGGAGAGGTAAGAGTATGCAGCATTCATGGAGGTCCAGATATCGCAGGTGAAATGCACACTCCCCTCTGCCTTAGCTAGCAGCGCTTGGATGTGACTGCGAACTGCTTGTACAGGCTGGGGATGACCTTTCTGCTAAATATGGTTCTGGAGGGGACTTTGTAATTTGGAACTACGACCTTCAGAAAATGCTTGAAACCCACATTCTCCACTATCTGCAAGGGCTGGTCATCAAGGGCAATCATTTCACCAATGCTCCTGGTTACAACTTTTGAGGCTGCCTGCCTCCTAACCCGGGATAGCGTTACCACACTCCATCCCATTTCCTCTATGGTGGGTTGTCGCTTCTGCCACAGACCACCTCCCGGCCTCCCCAGCGTCACCGACCACTGAGTGAGAGTGCGATTGGCTGCATTGCAAAACTTCTTATCGCTGATACTTTGCATTCTGGTCTCCTTGTCAACCTGTCCGACCCACTCTGACCGGGCTGTGAGGTCACTGATGACTCACAGGAAAGGGCTGGTTTTTGGCTATGGATACACCCAAAGGGCATTCTCCGATTTCAAATGGCGGCTAAGAAAAGCGCGTGCCTCCAAACGTATGGAACAGATGATATGTTATATTCGTGGGGAATCGCAAAACGTTTCGTGACCCCACGAATACTACGAATATGGACATATACGTTGTGGATTGCCAATACGTTGCAAACGAATGCACACCCCTACCAAACAGGTGTAATGTTGCTGCTCGTGGTTGGGCTCGCGAGCAGCCTCTCACCTCGCTGCCTGTGCCATGCCGATTGGACCGGCACCCAACCGCTTTCCCGTCATTCTCTGGGCCCGACTCCGGTTCTGCTGACCTTCACGGCTGTGAGTTGCTGCTGTTGGCCACTTCCATGCGGCCTGGATTCCCCGATGCCGCTGTCCATCTTCGTGGCCCCTTTGTTGCCGCTGTTTCTACCTCCACACAGCAGGGGAAGCCACTGCTAACTGTATCATCTCGCGGCAGGAGTGCCGCCACCGTTGCCTCCATCTATGCAGCAAGGACGCTGACTTCCTTCACTCCTTGGGCCCTGCATAGGCATGGGTGCCTCTTCTCTGCATTTAAAGGGCCAGCGGCGGGAAAAGCCCCCCGGCCCCACGGATGAGCTCATCACTCCGTGCCTCATCCAGCCTTATAAAAGGGCTCAGCTTGTTCTCCTTGGGGCCTTCGCATGAATCCTAACGGTGGTCTGTGCTTCCTTCACCATGCAAGGTTCTCCGTGGTCTTCGCTTGTCTTGATGTCTCTTCGTTTGTTGTTAGATGTTCCTGATGTACCTGGTCTCCTTCGTCTGATGTTCCTGGTCTTGTTCCTCATCAGAGCTCCTTCGTCGCCTGTTCCGTGTCCAGGTACTCTGTGTTCCTGATATTCCTGATGTTCCATGTTCTGGTGTTCCATGTGCCTGATGTTCCAGTCCTGGTCCTGATGTCCTCATCTCCGGCTCTTCGTACTGCTTCCAAGTTTCCTACTTGTCCACCTTTCCTGGCGTGCCACCATCGTGGTCCATGACCAGCTCATGGGGGGCTGTATAGGGTGCTTCGTGGCACAAAGCTTGTCTTCAAAACACAGACTTTGATGAAATGGGAAAGTACCTGGAGGAAGAACTAGAAGGCTGGGAGAACAAGAGAGATGTGGAACAACAGTGGACCAAACTAAAAGGAGCAATTACCAAGGCAACTAATCTTTATGTTAGAAAAGTAAAGAAAAGAAAAAGAAAAATGAAACCTATCTGGTTCTAAAAGGAGGTGGCTGACAAAATAAAGGCTAAAAGAACAGCGGTCAAGAAATATAAAGGATCCCAAAGGGAGGAGCACAAAGAAGAATATCTGGTAGAACTGAGAAAGACAACATAGAAACATAGAAATGACGATAGAAGAAGACCAAATGGCCCATCAAGTCTGCCCAGCAAGCTATGCACTTTATCCATTTTTTTTCCCTTTTTCTCTCTCCCGACCTGTTACTATTGGCTTCCAGTACCCTCCAGCCCTAATTCCCCTCCACCCAATTTAGAGAGCAGCTTTGAATCTGCATCCAAGTGACATCCAGCTCAATTGGGGGTAGCAACCGCTGCAACAAGCAGGCCACCCCCTTGCCCCATACTCTTACCCACCCCTGTTTTTATTTTTTGTTTTGTTTTTTTTTTTTGGAAATAGCAGCCCTCCATCCTTCCGCTCCGTGAAGGTGGAACACCAACTACTGGCCACTGGCATCCCGCTCCGTGAACGCCTCTGTGGCTACTGCCGCTCCGTGCAGTGTTTGAATGCCGCTGTGGCTACTGCCGCTCCGTGCAGTGTTTGAATGTCTCCACTTTATTCACGCCCTCTAGACTTGATGGATCCACAGTGTTTATCCCATGCCCCTTTGAAGTCGTTCACAGTTTTAGACTTCACCACTTCCTCCGGAAGGGCATTCCAGGCATCCACCACCCTTTCCGTGAAGAAATACTTCCTGACATTGGTTCTTAGTCTTCCTCCCTGGAGCCTCAGCTCGTGACCTCTGGTTCTGCTGATTTTTTTCTGATGGAAAAGGTTTGTCGATGACTTTGGATCATTAAAGTAATCAAGGCGGCAAAGAAAGTAATCAAGGCAGCAAAATGTCAAGCGGAAGAAAGGATTGCCAAAGAGGTAAAGAGAGGTGACAAAACATTTTTCAGATACATCAGAAAAAGGAGAAAAGTTCAAAGTGGTATAGTGAAATTGAAAGGTGAAAAGGATCAATGTGTGGAGAGAGATGAAGAAATGGAAGAAATATTAAACGAATACTTCAGTTTGGTGTTCACTAAAGAAGACCCTGGAGAAGGACCGTCGCTAGTTAACAAGAAACTGGAGAGGAGTGGAGTAGATGTAACTCCATTTACAGAAGAGAATGTATGGGAAGAGCTGGGTAAACTGAAAGTGGACAAAGCCATGGGGCCTGATGAGGTTCATCCCAGGATACTAAGGGAGCTCAGAGATGTGCTGGCGGGTCCGCTGTGTGACCTGTTCAATAGATCCCTAGAAATGGGAGTGGTGCCGAGTGATTGGAGAAGAACGGTGGTGGTCTCGCTTCACAAAAATGGGAGCAGAGAGGAGGCAGGTAACTACAGACTGGTTAGCCTCACCTCAGTGTAGGGAAAAGTAATGGAGTCACTGCTGAAAGAAAGAATAGTGAACTATCTACAGTCGGGAGAATTGCTGGAACAGAGGCAGCATGGATTCACCAGGGGAAGATCCTGTCAGACAAATCTGATTGACATTTTTGACTGGGTGTCAAGGGAATTGGATCGAGCAAGAGTGCTCGATGACATCTACTTGGATTTCAGCAATGCTTTTGATACAGTCCCGCACAGGAGGCTGGTGAATAAAATGAGAAGCTTAGGAGTGAGTGCCTAGGTGGTGGCCTGGATTGCAAACTGGTTGACGGACAGAAGACAATGTGTGATGATAAATGGAACTTACTCTAGAGAGAGCGGTGTTAAGCGGAGTACCGCAAGGATTGGTGTTGGGACCAGTGCTGTTCAATATCTTTGTGAGCGACATTGTGGATGGGATAGAAGGTAAGGTTGTCTTTTTGCGGATGACATTAAGATCTGCAACAGAGTGGACACGCCGGAAGGAGTGGAGAGAATGAGACGGGATTTAAGGAAGCTGGAAGAGTGGTCAAAGTTATGGCAGCTGAGATTCAATGCCAAGAAGTTCAGGGTCATGCATATGGGGTGTGGAAATCCGAAAGAACTGTTTTCGATGGGGGGTGAAGGGCTGATTTGCACGGAGCAGGAGAGAGACTTTGCGGTGATAATGTCTAATGATCTGAAGTCGGCGAAACAATGTGACAAGGCGATAGCTAAAGCCAGAAGAATGCTGGGCTGCATAGAGAGAGGAATATTGAGTAAGAAAAGGGAAATGATTATCCCCTTTTACAGGGCCTTGGTGAGGCCTCACCTGGAGTACTGTGCTCAGTTCTGGAGACCATATCTCCGAAGGGACAGAGACAGGATGGAAGCGGTCCAGAGAAGGGCGACCAAAAAGGTGGATGGTCTTCATCAAATGACTTATGAAGAGAGATTGAAAAATCTAAATATGTACACCCTGGAGGAAAGGAGGAGCAGAGGTGATATGATACAGACTTTTAGATACTTGAAAGGTTTTAATGATCCAAAGACAACGACAAACCTTTTCCGTTGCAAAAAAATCAGTAGAACCAGGGGTCACGATTTGAAGCTCCAGGGAGGAAGACTCAGAACCAATGTCAGGAAGTATTTCTTCCCGGAGAGGATGGTGGATGCCTGGAATGCCCTTCTGGAGGAAGTGGTGAAGACCAAAACTTTGAAGGATTTCAAAGGGGCATGGGATAAACACTGTAGATCCATAAAGTCTAGAGCATGTGAATGAAGAGAAGAGGCATGGGATTGGCTTGCGGGAATGACAGCTACTACCTGGAGATTAATACCCTTATTCAATAAACATACTCACAGTTAATGCAACTCCAACATTGCTCTATGCTTCAACTGCAAGAGGAAATAAGGAAAAAAGGATTTGCATTCACAAATTGTTGCGTCCGTCGATCTTCGACTGCTTTGCCCCGCTTGTTGCCCCCCTATCTTATATAACCTACTTCTCATTAAAGCTGGCGATGAATGGAAGACGGCCTTCAACACTCGAGACGGCCACTGCGAGTAGTTAGTGATGCCGTTCGGCCTGTGTAATGCTCCAGTCGTCTTTCAAAACTTAATGAATGACATCTTCTGAGACCTTCTCTATAAGTGTGTTGGGATCTACTTAGATGACATCTTAATCTTCTTACAGGACATCACCACTCACCAAGAAGATGTCAAGAAGGTATTACAGAGGCTTCGTGAGAACCATCTCTATGCCAAGCTATCTAAATGTGAATTTCATAAGGAATCAGTACCGTTCCTAGGTTACATTGTCTCTAAAGAAGGTTTCCAAATGGACCCACAGAGAGTATTAAGAAATGGGCACAACCCACTGAGTTAATGGCTCTCAGGTGCTTCTTAGGTTTCACCAACTATTACAGAACCTCCTCTCTCACAGTACCACTGACTGCCATGACAAGAAAATTGTGCCAAGGTGGCTAATTGGTCTCCTGAAGCGATTGCTGCATTCCAAAAGCTGAAGGATGCCTTTTCCACCAAGCCATGCCTTCGACATCCAGACCCCTCAAAACCTTTCATCGTGGAGGTTGATGCCTCAGACCTTGGCGTAGGGGCAGTACTAAGCCAGGCTGGTGATTCTAAGGTCCCACATCCTTACTCGTTTTTCTCCCATCGCTTTTCTCTTGCCGAGAGAAATTACGGAGTTGGAGACAAGGAACTTCTGGCTATAAAGCTGGCATTCGAAGAATGGTACCCTTGGCTTGAGGGAGCGCAACATGAAGTAATGGTCTTCACAGACCATAAGAACTTGGAGTATCTCTGCCACGCACAATGCCTGAACCATAGACTAGCAAGATGGTTGCTGTTTTTCAACATATTCAACTTCGTGCTCAAGTATTGTCCAGCAGACAAGAATATCAGAGCTGATGCTCTTTCACGCTCCTTCCTCTCCGAGGATGTACCCGAAGAGCCGCAACACATCACTGACCCCGAGAAGGTCATATTGGCAGTTACCCATTTGGTGCCTGCAGGAAAGACAATCATACCCAGGAAAAAGCTATTGGCTTGGGCCCACGACTCCAAACTCTCAGGACACCCTGGGCAACGAAGGACGTTGTCTAAACTGCAAACCTTTTATTGGTGTCCCACCATGAAAGAGGACATGTTCACTTACGTCACTTCCTGCGCAAACTGCGCTAAACAGAAGATGCCATTGGGACATCCATGGGGTCTCCTCCAACCCTTGCCAGTCCCTGAAGAACCATGGACACATATTGCCACTGACTTTGTGGTAGATTTACCATCATCAGGAAGGAACAACACCATTTGGGTAACCGTTGACAGGTTCTTGAAGATGGCACATTTTGTGGCTCTCCCAGGCTTACCCACCGCCATGGAGCTCGCCCAATTATTCATCACGCACATCTTCCGTCTGCATGGCTTGCCTAAGCACATAGTCTCCGATCACGGAGTACAGTTCACAGCTAACTTCTGGAAGGCATTATGCAAAAAGTTTGATATAGCTCTCGACTTTACATCGGCATATCACCCTTAGTCCAACGGCCAAACAGAAAGGATGAACAGGACACTCAAACAGTTCATTCGTGTCGACGTGAACACCCGACAGAATGATTGAAGCGAACTGTTGCCTTGGGCAGAATTTGTCATAAACTCTCATCCAACAACTTCCACTGGATCAACACCATTCGAAGTGGTCTACAGACTACTATCACTACCACCACTGCCACTTCCGTTATCAGTGTCGCCCAAGCAGCACAAACAACTGCTTCTGATATCCATCAACTCTGGACTCAGACTAAAGAGATGCTTAAGAAAGCAGGAATACAAGCCAAGAAAGGTTACGATGCTCATCATCACAAGGCTCCAGACTTCAAACCTGGTGACAAGGTCTGGCTTTCAACAAAACATTTAAGACTCAAACTTCCTTCAGCTCGATTCACTCCTCGCTACGTTGGACCATTTCCCATTCTCCGACGACTGGGCAACCTCACCTACAGTTTGAAGCTACCAGCTACTCTAAAGATCCACAATGCATTCCACGTCTCACTATTGAAACCAGTGATACTCAGTGAATTTTCCAACAAGATACCAGACTCTACTCCAGTAGATGCAGAAGAAGACATCGAATACAAAGTTGATGCAGTTCTCAATGTAAGAAGATGAGGCAGCGTATGGGAATACCTCCTGTCATGGGATGGTTATGGCCAGAAGACAAATCTTGGATTCCAATGTCCAATATCTTGGATAAGAAGATGCTACAGGATTTCCATCATTTACATCCGCAAAAACCTAGACCTGGTAGGTCATTGCGTGGACGCCCTTTGAAGGGGGTCTTCGACGGCTTCGCCCCGCTTGTTGCACCCCTATCTCGGCTCCTCCCGCTTACCTGGGCAAGATGGCTACCACAGCGTCGTCAAGCTGACCTCTCTGATGATCCCAGAACGGCTATAGTGCAGCCGTAAGCCATTTCTCCTTCCAGGTACCTGCTAGGGGGTGAGCGCTTGTGCAACCCACGTCTAAGTACGCTCAGTGGCGCGAACCTCAAGGGCGTTCCCTCAGCTGACATCACGCCCATCTGGGTATATCTGCTTCTTAAGATTGCTAGCTCATTGAGGTGGCAAAGGCTCGAATTGTTGTGGACTCGGGGTAGTGGACCCTTGGGCCGGCCTGCAGGAGACTTGGGAAGGACTTCACTGGTCTTGACTGAACAGGCCGGGAGGCAGACGTCTGGCGGGCAGGTAGAAGCGGTTTCACCCTGGAAGCTGGTACTCCCCCGGGAGAAGCCCTTGGGAGTCCAGCCGCTGGGACTTAGGAGTTTCACCCTGGAAGTCAGAGCCCCCCCGGGAGGAGCCCGTAGGGGCCCGACCGCTGGGACTTAGGCGAGGCGGTCGATGGAGAGGAAGCAGGCGAGTATCAGGCTTGGCTGAGGCAGGCAGGGGACCGGCTAGGGCTGTAGACAGGTTGGAACCCGGTTTGGGCTGTAGGCAGGCAGGAACCCGGTTTGGGCTGTAGGCAGGCAGGAGCCCAGTTCGGGCTGTAGGCAGGCAGGAGCCCGGTTCAGGTTGTAGGCAGGCAGGAGCCCAGCTTGGGCTGTAGGCAGGCAGGGGCCCAGCTTGGGCTGTAGGCAGGCAGGGGCCCGGCTTGGGCTGGCTGGCAGGAACCCGGCTTGGGCTAGCGAGCAGGAACCCGGCTTGGGCTGGCTGGCTGGAACCCGGCTTGGGCTGGCTGGCTGGAAACCGGCTTGAGCTGGCTGGCTGGAACCTGGCTGGAGCTGGCTGGCTGGAACCCGGCTGGAGCTGGCAAGCAGGCAGGAACCGGCAGGCAGGCAGGCAGGAGTAGCTAAGATGCTGGCAGACTCCGGAGCTCGAGGCAACGGGGGATCAAAGGAACCCTGTTGCAAGGCCCTGATCGGGTGTCTGTGGTGGCCCTAAGTAGTAGAGATGTGAATCGTGTGATCGATCGTCTTAACGATCGATTTCGGCTGGGGGGGGGGGAGGGAATCGGATCGTCGCGGTTTTGTTTTTTTAAATATCGTGTAAATCGTAAATCGGGGGAGGGCGGGAAAACCTGCACACTAAAACATCCCTAAAACCCACCCCGACCCTTTAAAATAAATCCCCCACCCTCCCGAACCCCCCCAAAATGTCTTAAATTACCTGGGGTCCAGTGGGGGGGTCCCGTTGTGATCCTCCACTCTCGGGCCACGGGTGCGTTGATGGAAATGGCGCCGGCGCTACCTTTGCCCTGTCATATGACAGGGCAAAGGTAGCGCCGGCGCCATTTTGGTTCCTGTCCCCCGACGTCACGAGCGTAGGAGATCGCTCCCGGACCCCTGCTGGACCCCCAGGGACTTTTGGCCAGCTTGGGGGGGCCTCCTGACCCCCACAAGACTTGCCAAAAGTCCAGCGGGGGTCTGGGAACGACCTCCTGCACTCGAATCGTGTTGCCGTACTGCAAAATGGCGCCGGCCATATGGCCGGCGCCATTTTGCAGTACGGCAATATGGCCATATGGGCGGCGCCATTTATGGCACCATACGGCCGGCGCCATTTTTCATTACGGCAACACGATTCGAATGCAGGAGGTCGTTCCCGGAACTCCGCTGGACTTTTGGCAAGTCTTGTGGGGGTCAGGAGGCCCCCCCAAGCTGGCCAAAAGTCCCTGGGGGTCCAGCGGGGGTCCGGGAGCGATCTCCTACGCTCGTGACGTCGGGGGACAGGAACCAAAATGGCGCCGGCGCTACCTTTGCCCTGTCATATGACAGGGCAAAGGTAGCGCCGGCGCAATTTCCATCAACGCACCCGTGGCCCGAGAGTGGAAGATCACAACGGAACCCCCCCACTGGACCCCAGGTAATTTAAGACATTTTGGGGGGGTTCGGGAGGGTGGGGGATTTATTTTAAAGGGTCGGGGTGGGTTTTAGGGATGTTTTAGTGTGCCGGTTTTCCCGCCCTCCCCCTTCCCCCGATTTACGATTTTTGACGATAAATCGGGGGAATTCCTATTAAATATCGCCTCTAACGATTTTTGATGATTTAAAATATATCGGACGATATTTTAAATCGTCAAAAAACGATTCACATCCCTTCTAAGTAGGCCGCGGCGTCTGACGTCTGACTCGTGGTGGAGCCACCCTCCGGCGGGAAACTGTTTAGAAAAGCGCGCGCGCGCCTAGAGGTAGGCCAGCAATGGCGTCTCCCCTGCGGGGAAGCCCAGACCCCGACTCTGCTTCGTTCCCAGACGGCGGGAAACCTCGAGGTAAGGACCGGGACGTGAGCTTCACGGACCGGACCGCAACAGTACCCCCTCCTCTACACCCCCTCTTAGCAGGCCCGGGTTTACCTGGATGTTCCTGATGAAACATTTTGAGCAGATCCTTATCCAGGATGTTGCGGGCTGGCTCCCAGGTATTCTCTTCGGGGCCGCAGTTCTCCCAGGAGATCAGATACTCCCATCGACGCTGATTAAACCGGACATCTAGGATCTCTCAGACTTGGTAAGTTATTTCTCCTTGCACCGAGGGATCTGATGGGTCGGGCGCCTTTGAGTGGTACCTGGAGAGGACAAGAGGCTTCAAGAGGGAAACATGAAAAACGTTATGAATACGCATGGAGGGGGGCAGGCATAGCCGGTAGGAGACGGCTCCGATGCGCTCGGCCACTTGGAAGGGTCCACAGAACCGCGAGGCAAGTCTGCGAGACGGGGCCCAGAACTGCAGGTTCTTGGTACTCAACCATACCCGATCCCCAGGCAAGAAGACAGGAGCTGGCTGGCGATGTTTATTAGCCCACCGTCGAGTAGCAAGGGCGACTTTCTTCAAATTCTTCTGGGTTGAGGTCCATAAGGAGTGCAGCTGGCGGGCAGAGAGTTGTACGGCGGGCACAGAGCTAGGATCCGGAGAGGGCAGAGGAGGCCGGAGTTGCCTCCCATAAACTAGCAGGAAAGGGGAGCTTCCCGTGGCAGAGTGGACGTGGTTGTTATAGGAGAATTCTGCCCACGGGAGCAGCTCGGCCCAGTTATCCTGTTTCTCATTCACGAAAGAACGTAAGAAAGTCTTGAGCGTGCGATTCGTGTGTTCCGTCTGCCCGTTGCTTTGAGGGTGAAATGCGGTGGACTGGCTAAGCTGAACGCGGAAGTGTTTACATAAGGCTCTCCAGTAGCGGGCGGTAAATTGCGGGCCTCGATCCGATACGATATCTTGAGGGAGGCCATGGAGCCTAAATATGTGTTGGGTGAAAAGCTTGGCAAGTTCCGGGGCAGATGGCAGGGCTGGCAGGGGAATAAAATGAGCCATTTTAGAAAAACGGTCGACGGTGACCCATATGACCGAGTTTCCCTTAGACGTAGGAAGATCTGTGATGAAATCGGTGGAGATGTGCGTCCACGGCTCCACCGGGATGGGCAATGGCTGGAGGAGCCCTCGGGGTTTACCCCCCAGTGGCTTCTGCAGTGCGCAAACAGGACAGGAGTCAACAAAAAGGCACACATCCCTTCTGGCCGTCGGCCACCAGTAGAATCGGTGACAAGGTCTAGGGTGGCAGCTCGGCCAGCATGACCTCCGGTGAGGGACTCATGGGCCCAAGACAAGATTGCCCGACGGGACCTCCGAGGGACCACAGTCTTGGGTTCGGGATGCGGCGTCGTGGAAGCTAAGCTGACCTTCCGGGGATCCAGGATCCATCGGAAAGCTCCCAAGGATTCTTCAGGTTCTGAAGGCTGAGACAGGACCTCAACTCGAGCGTTCTGGGCTGGGCTGTCGACTATGCACTCCGACATAGTGCAGTTTCCAGGCAAAGACAGGGGGCACGCAAGTCTCCGGCTGGGGGTAGTGCCTGGTCGAGGGTCCCTGGGGCGGTGGTGCGCTGACCTGTCTGCTTTGGTCTTGAAGGAGGCTTCCATGACTTCCTCACAAATGGCGGGCATAGCTGCAGCAGCATGCGAAGGCTGACGAACAGGTGGCCTAGGAAGCTTCATGCAGTGTTTAATACAGAAGGGACTCCAGTCGGTGATCTGCATAGTAGACCACTGGATGGTAGGCGAGTGTCGTCGAAGCCAGGGTAGTCCGAACATCAGGGGGTGGATAGCCTTTTCCAGTACTAAGAAGGCTATCTCCTCCACATGGATCGCCCCTGTGCGAGACCGTCAGCGGAACTGTGGAGGTCAGAATTCGTCCCGTGAGACGAGTACCTTGGATGGAGGTGATCTGTAAAGGAACCTCTCATTCCACGGTTGGAATCCCCAGCTGGGTAACTAGTTGTTCCTGGATTATATTGCCCTCTGCCCCTGAATCCAGGAAGGCTGAAGTCTCCAAAGTCCTTCCTGGGTATTCCAGGACGACGGGCAAGGTACAATGGGGAGCAGTAGTATAACCTAGGAGGAGCTCCCTCCGACCTCCTAGGCCTTGGCGTTTCCCTCCCACTCTTGTCAATGTGCCAAAAAGTGAACCTTTTGGCCACAGTACAGACATAAGCCTAGAGAGCGTCAACGCTGTCTCTCCTCCTTGGAGAGCGGGGCCCGGCCCAATTGCATGGGCTCAGAAGCAGGGACTTCAGGGCAAGAAACCCTCTGTGGCGGAGGTAGCCGAGATGAAGCACGGGGTGGGCTAGATCTCCTCTGGTGGGATTCCTGTGCCTTTTGCTGCAAACGTCGGTCGACCCAGGCGGCCATCTCTATCAGGGCGTTGAGGTCTTCGGGGATCTCTCAGGCTGCGATCTCATCCTTAATTCGTCCAGAAGGACCTTCCAGAAAGATTGCCCGGAGACTACCATCCTGCCACCCCACCTCTAGGGCAAGGGTCCTAAATTCCATGGCATACTCGGCCAAGGGATGCGTCCCTTGACGCAGCTGCAGGAGGTCAGAGGTGGCAGTCGCCCGGCGGGCTGGTTCGTCGAATGGCTGCTTAAAGATGAGAATGAACCGCTGTAGGTCATTTAGTGCGGGATCATTATTCTCCCACAGAGGAGAGGCCCAAACCAGGGCCCTCCCATCAAGTAGAGACAGGATGTATGCGACCTTGACTGAATCGGCCGGGAACTGTTGGGGCAGGAGTGAGAAGCGGATAAAACATTGATCCAGGGACTGTGGGGCGTCTGCCGAGTCCATGGCCTTGCAATCTGTTGTGGACTCGAGTTAGTGGACCCTTGGGCCGGCCTGCAGGAGACTTGGGAAGGACTTCACTGGTCTCGACTGAACAGGCCGGGAGGCAGACGTCTGGCAGGCAGGTAGAAGCGGTTTCACCCTGGAAGCTGGTACTCCCCCGGGAGAAGCCCTTGGGAGTCCAGCCGCTGGGACATAGGAGATTCACCCTGGAAGTTGGAGCCCCCCCGGGAGGAGCCCGTAGGGGTCCGACCGCTGGGACTTAGGCGAGGCAGTCGATGGAGAGGAAGCAGGCGAGTATAAGGCTTGGCTGAGGCAGGCAGGGGTCTGGCTAGGGCTGTAGGCAGGTTGGAACCCGGTTTGGGCTGTAGGTAGGCAGGGGCCCGGTTTGGGCTGTAGGCAGGCAGGATCCCGGCTTGGGCTGGCTAGCAGAAACCCAGCTTGGACTGGCTGGCAGGAACCCGGATTGGGCTGGCTGGCAGAAACCCGGCTTGAGCTGGCTGGCAGGAACCCGGCTTGGGCTTACAGGCAGGAACCCGGCTTGGGCTGGCTGGCAGGAACCCGGCTTGAGCTGGCTGGCAGGAACCCGGCTGGAGCTGACAAGCAGGCAGGAACCGGCAGGCAGGCAGGCAGGAACGGAGTAGCCAAGATGCTGGTAGACTCCGGAGCTCGAGGCAACAGGGGACCGAAGGAACCCTGTTGCAAGGCCCTGATCGGGTGTCCGCGGTGGCCCTAAGTAGGCCACGGCATCTGATGTCAGACTCGGGGCAGAGCCACCCTCCGGCGGGAAGCTGTCTAGAAAAGCGCGGGGCATCCGCGCGCGCGCGCCTAGAGGCAGGCCAGCAATGGCGTCTCCCCTGCGGGCATGCCGAGACCCCGACTCTGCTTCGTTCCCAGCCGGCGGGAAACCTCGAGGTAAGGACCGGGACGTGAGCTTCACGGACCGGACCGCAACACGAATAGTCTGACTGTTCCTGTCTGCGCTACTCTGCCGCTTCCCTGCTGCCTGTGGGAAGCTCTCCTTCTGCCCTTCGGGGTTTGACTACTAACCTGGGTACCCGCTCCTCGGGGGCCCTCTGTTCTATTTTCAGGTGCCATTCTGGGATCAGGTACTCGCTTCTCGAGGGCCTGCTCTCCCTGCCTCAGTGCCTGTACCATATACGACTATCTGGTGGAATCGCATCCATAACAGCTAACACCGAGTGAGTACACTAACATCTCATCTGTCTCATCCACAGTAGCTCCTGCTGCGGAACCTCCTGACATCATCGGAGAGAAGGGCTCCCTCTGCTGAGGTCCTTGGGACTACTAATCATCACTGCCACCTGGTGGCTACTTCTAGCTGTATAAATAAAGATTTATTCCGGTGTTTTGTGTACAGAGTCTAGCCCAGTGCTGTGGCTCCTCACGGGGCCCCTCCCCATGGGTGTGGTCATCTCCACAGCACCCAAGGATTCACTAAAACACAGGTAATAACAACACAAATAAGCGAGGGAGTAGCTTGCTTGTTGAGGCGGTTACTACCCCAAACCAAATAAGTCTGATACTTCACTTGCAATGCATATCCAGCATAGCTCTCTGCTTCAGCGGCAGGGAGAATGAAGATAAGAGGATTTATATTCAGACAACAACCAACAAGTCTGAATTACATAGTTTGGGTAAACAAATAAGCATGGGTGTAGCTTGCTTGTTATGGCGGTTACTACCCCTAACCAATTAAGCTAGATACTTCACTTAGATACAGCTCCAGCACTGCTCTCTACATCAATGGTGGGGGTGGAAGGTAAATAGAACCAAAAAGTTACTAATAAGGGCAAGAGTAACAGATAAGTATGAGAAAAAAAAATAAGTGTGAAAGCTTGCTGGGCAGACTGGATGGGCCTCTTGGTCTTCTTCTGCCGTCATTTCTATGTTTCTATGTTTCACGTCTGCAGCACAAGTCTCTGGAAGGCCCTTGTTTTTAATGCTGAGGTCTGTTCCTGAATCCGAGTTCCGAAGTCTTGAATCCTGAGTCTTGAATCCTGTTCCCGGTCTTCGGAGTACCTTGTTCCTGCTTCCGTCCATGCCATAGACTCTAGCCAGAACCTGCTCTGCTTCAGTGTGGTCTGCGACCAGCCACGGGTGGCTGTGTAAGGCGCGCTTCAGTGCAGGCCTCTCCTGAATCTTCAACTTGTTTCAGGTTCCAAGTTTTCACTTTCTCGCCTGGAGTCTGCTTCGCATTCGTACTCACCCTGTACTAGTGCCTGAATCCTGAAACCTTGTCTGAGTCTTCCAAGTATCCTGAAACCTTGTCCGAGTCTTCCAAGTTCATTGACTCTTCATCTGAGTCTTCCAAGTTTCTTGAATCCTTTTCTGAGTCTTCCAAGTTCCTGAGTTCCATGTCTCATCTTGTTCCTGCCCTCAGCCTCCATCTGGCCTCACGCAATCGTTCCCAAGCGGCAGGACCGGAAGGGCTACCGAGTGACCGGAGGGCTACTCTTGAGACCAGCATTGCATTGCTGGGTCTCACTGGTGCGTGCAAGTCCAGTGGAGGTCTGAGCCTGCCTTGCTCCAGTTCCTCGATGTTCCACGTCTTGATCCTGGTCCAACCTTCCTCTAGCCCGTGCCTAAACACTCTCACCTCCCATGATGTGTGTCTTGGGGCTCTTCCCTGAACTGCGCCGTGCCCAAGGGCTCACAATCCCTCTTGAGAAAGCGACCACACCTCCGCACTCGCAACAGGATAACCAGGTATTATACAGTTTACCATTGGGTGATTAGAGCACTTGAAAATTATAAATGGAAATTTTCTCAGATTTGTTATCACCTTTCATTTTGTGAGTCCCCCCCCCCCCCCCCCCCCCCATATTCTGATTATATTAACGCGCACTCACTGCTCATGTACTCTTAGTGGGAATATGCTTTCTGTACTTTGGTTAATGGTATCAGGTGTAGAAAGAACTCAGTCTAAACATTGCATTTTGTGCACTGAGTGTAGGAAATGATGTTAACCAGTGGTAGATGAGAATGAGATGGAAGCCTCTGAGCATCGGTCCACAGACAGCCTGCAGGATGAGGGAATGAGCCCTGCATGGCAGGTTCCTTTGAACATATTACCTGCATTATTCTTCCCATCCAGATTTAGAAATTCTGTTTCTCTGTCATTTTATCAAGCACCAGCATTTGGGGCAGTGTTTCTATGTTGCTATTGGATCTCTGAGGGAGAGATGGGAATTGTAGGGCTGGATAAATTGGACAGAAGGCAGACCAGATGGACCATACATTCTTCTTCTGTCATCAGGTTTCTACATTTCTAATCACAAGGAAACAGTTCCTTCCATCATGTTCTAATGCCACTTAAATCTAACCTGGAGTAACTCGCCATCCCATGCAATCGCCTTCTCATCGATGGTGAAATCTCTCCCATGAGGAGCATAAGGGTTATAACTCCCAACAACCTCAATCATTTGTGTCCCATTGCGTAGACCGGCCATATTTATTATATAGTATCCAATGGGGAGGTCTCCATTTTCATCAAAAAATATCTCATCACCCAGACTGTTCTTAAAGCGGACGTTCTTCAGATAACGATGAAGCTAAAAAAAAAAGGAGGGCGATGTTCAGTAGTTCCCCTAACAGCAGTGCTACATTCATAGCATAAAGCATACATCATGTAAATCTGATTTTAGTACTCTGTAAGGAAGGTGGACCCTTGAGCCGATACGAGGTTGTTGCCAACACCAAGGGGAGGTCCCTAGTGGTCCTCATCATTGGGAGGCAGTTCCAGGAGAGAAAAACCAACAGGACCTTCACCTATACCAGCCCACGGTCCCCGCGGGTTGAACCTTTGGATGCTGGGGCTGGCAGAACTTAGGCAATGGTCTCTCAGATGGCAGTCACAAAACAAGTCAGATGTACCAAGGATCGAGGCAGGCAGCAGGCTGCACAAAGTGGATACCAGGCCGAGGTCTGGGCAGACAGCAAACAAGCAGAGATGTAGGACCAGGCTGAAGATCAGGGAAGGCATCAGATGAGCAGAAACCAGGAGACAAGCAGGGTTGGAGCCAGAAGATCAATCCAAGGAAGTAGGAACAAAGTGGAGCTGGACGGAGGCATGAGCTGGAACAGGACTAGGGCTGGAGCAGTAGCAGGAGCAGGATCCAAGCAGGAGCCAGGAGAAGCAGAGGAACACGGGATCAGGATGCAGACAATGCACACTCACCAGGAGCTGGACTTGTTGCCAAGGCGAGGAGGAAGTGGCAAGGCAGGGTATTTATACCTGCCTTGCCTCATGTCATCATCCTGGGCCACAGGGAACTTTCCCGCCATTTGCCCTTTAAATCTAGCCCAGGCACTCACATGCCTAGGGGGCTCAGGGATCACACCAGTGTCAGGAGCGATGCGAGCAGGCTGCAACAGCAGCGAATTGCGCTGGGACACAGCAGCAGTGGGTGACGCTGGAGTGGGCTTCCTGCCCTCACAGGTGAGGGGACCAGGGCCCAACTCCCCGATGGCCAGGGTGCCTAGCAGTACCCCTACTACTAGGCCCCCTCCTTGAAGGTCCGGGTTTTACTGGATGGGAGGCATGGAAGGGTCAGAGCAAGTTCTTATTTAGTATATTGACGGTCAGCTCCCAGATGTTTTTATCGGGGCTGAAGCCCTCCCAAGCAATCAGATATTCCCATCATCTGTGACGGCATCTCACGTCTAAGATCTCCTTCACTTGGTATATTTGCTCCTCCTCTGCTGCCAGCTGCTAAGGTGCTGGGGGTCTCCACTAAGGCCAAGACAGTACCAGCGGTTTGAGAAGAGACACATGGAATGAGTTATGTATCTTCAGGGATAATAAGAACATAAGAAATTGCCATGCTGGATCAGACCAAGGGTCCATCAAGCCCAGCATCCTGTTTCCAAAAGAGGCCACACCAGGCCACAAGAACCTGGCAAGTACCCAAACACTAAGAAGATCCCATGCTACTGATGCAATTAATAGCAGTGGCTATTCCCTAAGTAAATTTGATGAGAGTCTTAGAGGGTGGTCACTGGACCAAGGCACTGGGTGATAGTAAAAGGGCCAATGTATTGTGGAGCTAATCACATTGAGGGTACCCGCAGGTAGATGTGGCGAGTACTTAGCCACACTCGGTCCCCGGGGTTGAAGAGAAACGCCGGTCTCATGTGCTTGTCGGCCATTCTATTAGCCTCGTTTTCTGATTCACGGAGGTTATTTTGAGTGTGAGTCTAGAGAGCCAGCAGCTGCTGGGCAGAGTTGAGCTGCTGGAGAAGGAACTGAAAGTGGGGTAGAGAGCAGTGGCATTGGTTGCCTCCCATAGAGGAGATGGTCGCAGAATGAGTGTGGGATTTGAAGGAGAACTCTACCCAGGGGAGAAGAGTGGACCAGTCATCCTGCCTGTCATTTACAAAGGAGCGGAGGAACCTTCAGGGTGCGGTTAATGCGCTCTGCTTGACCATTGCCCTAAGGATGGTAGGCAGTGGTGAAATCAAGGTGAATCCCAAACTTCTTGCAGAGCACACGCCAGTAGTTCACTGTGAATTGAACTCCATGATCGGAGGCAATGTGTTTTTGGAGTCCATGGAGATGGAATACATGCTGGACGAAGGGTCTGGTGAACTCTGGAGCCGAGGGGAGCTTAGGAAGTGGAGTGAAATGGATGATCTTTGAAAAACTGTCAACCGTTACCCAGATGACGTGGTGGCCGACTGAAGGGGGTAGAGTTATTTATTTATTTTATTTATAAATTTTTTATATACCGTGGCACGTTGGGAACATCACCTTGGTTTACAGATAACCCAATGCAGCAACAGGCTTTACATTTTGCACAGGGAATGACAGTAAGCTGATTAATCAAGAGGGGTGTGGGTGACTACTGGTGGATAAAGGAGACCTCATATACAAAATTATACAGAATATACAAAATATCCAAAGAGAGCAATAAAGCCATATGAGGAAGATTTTTAAAGAGTGCCGTTAGGGGTAGATTAAATGGGGAAGGGGGGGGGGGGGTTTACAATAGGAAAATAGAGGAAGGGTTTTTGCAGGGAGTAAGTCGTAGGGGTAATAGAGGGCTAAAGGGTAAAGGGGGAGGGGAATGGCAAAGGCGAAAGAAAAGAGAGAAGAGAAAAGGATTATTATAATAGGATGGCGGAGGGGGCATGGGGGGGTGGATGAATTTGTTCGAAGATATGTTCAGGTGAAGGCCTGTTTAAAGAGCCAGGTCTTAAGGTTCTGTTTGAATTTCTTGGGACATATCTCCTGGCAAAGGCTGGGGGGCAAATTGTTCCAAAGAGCAGGTCCTGCTATGGAGAGGGCACGTTCACTGGTGGTGGTAAGTTTTGTGAGCTTGGGAGAGGGCGTGTGCAGCTTTGCCAGATATTGGGATCTAGTGGGTCTGTCTGTGGTGCGAAAGTGGAGGTGCTCGTCGAACCAGTGCATGTCTGGGTAGTATAGAGATTTATGGATGATAGTTAGGGACTTGTATGTTATCCGGGATGTGATTGGCAGCCAGTGTAGGTGTTTGAAGACAGGGGTGATGTGGTCGTGTCGGTGGACGTTGGTGAGAATACGGGAGGGCGCATTCTGTAGCATCTGCCGGGGTTGGAGGGCATTTTTTGGAAGGCCTAGGAGGATAACATTACATTGGTCGATTTTGGATAGGATAGTGGCTTGGAGAATTGTGCGAAAGTCGTTAAGATGTAGGAGGGGGTTTAAGTATTTTAGCATGTGGAGTTTGAAGAAGCCATCTTTTAGGGTGGCGTTGATGAATTTTTTTTAGGTTGAAATGGTTGTCTAGGATGACTCCGAGGCTATGGACATTTTGGGAGAAAGTATTGGGGGGGAGTGGTGTGTTGTGTAAGGGTAGGTTGAAGTGGATGTGAGGGGGCGATATAATTAGGAGCTCTGTTTTCGAGGTGTTGAGTGCAAGGTAGTTGTCTGAGAGCAGGGTGCGGATGGTAGTGAGGGCCGAATCCCAGGTCTTCATGGCATTGGGTAAGGTGTCCATTATAGGTATGAGGATCTGAACGTTGTCCGCATATATAAAATGCGGAAGACCGAGTTTGGATAGGAGATGGCAGAGGGGGAGGAGGTATATGTTGAAGAGGGTGGAGAACAAAGAGGAACCTTGGGGAACACCTTGTGCCAGATTAATTGGTTTAGATTCACAGTGTCCAATTTTTACACTGTATTGCCTGTTGGTTAGGTATGATTGGAACCAGTGGAGGGCGGAGCCGGATATGCCGATTTGTCTGAGGCATTTTGTTAGGATATTATGGTTCACCATGTCAAATGCGGCGGATATGTCAAGTAGAGCCAGGATATATGATTGGCCTTTGTCAAGCGCTTTAAAGATTTGGTCGGAAAGGGAGATGAGGAGGGTTTCAGTGCTGTGGTGCCTACGGAATCCATATTGGGAGGGGAAAAGGATGCGGTGCTCGTTTAGGTAGTCAGTTAGTTGCTGATTGATGGTTTTTTCTAGGATTTTTGAGATAAAGGGGAGGTTGGAGATGGGGCGATAGTTGTCTGGGTTCGCTGGGTCAAGGGATGGTTTCTTTAGGATGGATTTTATAATGGCTTGTTTAAGTTGATTTGGAACAGTGCCAGATGATATGGAGCAGTTAATTTATTTTTATTTATTTTATTTATTTAACATTTTTTATATACCGAGGTTCTGGTAACAATGTTACCAATCACTTCGGTTTACATATAACTTTGGGATGACATAACACAAGTGTCTTACATAGAACAAGGAAATGAAGAACTGGGTGAATAATTAATTAAATTAAATTAAAATTGCATAAAACATTAAGAGAAACAACATTTTAAATTACTGAAATCTAACATACTAGCGATTCGGATCAGTCAAGCAACAAGTAGTCAGTCTTTGGCAGGAGGAGATTGTATTTGTTTCTGGGATTATTAAGTAGTGGGACACATGATGTGTTGACCCAGACGGGAGAGTGTTAGGGAAGTCGAAATCAGGCATATGCTTGGGTGAAAAGCCAAGTCTTGAGTCTTTTTTTGAAGTTTATTGGGCATTGTTCGAGCCTAAGGTCTGAAGGGAGAGAGTTCCATTGTTTAGGGCCCGCTGTAGAGAAGGCTCTATTGTTTGAGGATATTTTGATTGAAGGGGCTTTTAGCGAGCCTTTTTGTGCCGATCTCAATGGACGGGATGATGAATGTAGCTGCAGTGGGATCCTGAGATCGAGGTGTGAGGTTTTGTAGATAGATTTGTGTATGGTTGCAAGAGATTTGTAGAGTATTCTATATTTTATAGGAAGCCAATGGAGATTCTTTAAGATTGGAGTGATGTGGTCCCTTTTTTTTGCTTTAGTTAGGATCCTAGATATTTTTTCTATGCAATAAAGAATAAGAAAATATATGTCACTTTGTATGGTTTTGAGTTGATAGTTGTGTGATATATAATTTAAGTAGCCAAAATAATTATATCTTGTAGATGAAAAAATGGCTTTTCAGATAGATTCAGTATTTAGTTATTCGGATACCATTCTTGACTCTCTGTTGAAAGGTGTTCCTTTATTTGATCAGAAGGAAAACGCTGTGGGTGACGCTCAATGGTCGGATTTAGCTCAATTAAGAAAACGGTTTGTACGCTCTGAATTACATGCTTCTACTTTGGTTGAGTATTTAAGAACTAAAAGAATTCCACGTGGATTACGAGTATATAAAGAACCACATTTGTTTTCAGAAGATAAAGATTTCGTAGCCAAATGGAATTCAATACTCAATAAGTGTTCGAAAGATCTGATGATCTTAATAGTAGAAGCCACACAACAACTATTAATTGATACACAAAAAGAAATAGACATTTTGAGCGCCACCTTGAAAGCAAATTTACCAGTGGATAAATTTGATGAGAAACTGGGCGAATTAAATCAGGAAATTACTAGTATGCATGACAAATTGAAGGAAAGTAATTTAAGTAAGTTTAAAAGAGACGAAAACGATTATACCCATGGATACGTGTATCCATGGTGTAATAAGAATTGTAAAAAATTCAAAAAACCATCGAATTTTGATTCTTCATCAAGTGATTCGTCGGGGGAGGAGAGAGCACGTGTGACTTTTTTAGATCAAGACAAAATACCTCGACAGGGGACGGAACGACGAGGAGGTCGCTCTTCGAAGAACCGCAGCCCTGTCAGGTTACGAGATCGCAATTGAATTCAAAGGATAATTTGGTTGTAAACCTCTCTTCTTATACATTAACAGCAATAGAGGTGCAGGTTCTAAATCGAGGCTTATCTTTTTCGCCTACTCCTAGATATGATCTGTTTGAAACTAGGTTAGCCTTACAGAGATTTTTTCGGCTGATGAAATTAAACATTTTTTTTCAGGGAAATGAGTGTTTGAACTCAGATGGCTCAGTGGTAAAAAATCCCTCTAATTGGCTGCCGCCGGGTCCGGCGCATCCTTTGATGATGGCATTTGAAGAAATGGTAGAACGTGACTTGAAGGTAAAGGAGGCTGAACAGAGGTTTCTATTTTGGAATTTGAGTAAAGAGAAACATGTAGCTTTGGAGAATTTAAAATATCGACAAGATATAGTGTATAAGCCGGCGGATAAAGGTGGCTCTTTGGTCATCTTAAATAGGGTTGATTATGAACAAGAAGTATATCGTCAGCTAGGGAATGAAAGATTCTATAAAAGGTTGAATGAGAATCCAACAAGCGCATTGGTAGTACAGATTTCAGAGGTGATCACAGAAGCTCTTAGTGTGGGATGGGTGACGGTGAAAGAGGCAGCTTTCTTGATGAATCGAAATCCGCAGATTCCGGTATTTTACATCTTGCCAAAAATACACAAATTTTTAGTATCCCCACCTGGGCGCCCAATAGTGGCTGGAATAAATTCGGTTTTAGAGCCATTATCAATTTATGTAGATCAATTTTTGCGTCCTTTTGTTCCTCTTGCTAGATCGTATGTAAGGGATTCATCGCATTTGATACTGATCTTACAATCTCTTCCAAAAATGTCAGAAACCATCTTGCTTGTCTCAATGGACATTGAATCCCTTTACTCAAGTATCCCCCAAAGAGCCACTATCAATTTAATTCAAGAGGTTTTAGAGACCAGAATAAATAAAAAGGTTCCTACACATTTCCTAGTAGAATTAGCCACAATTGCGCTTACACAAAATTACTTCATGTTCAAAAATGAATTTTTTCAGCAGGTCCATGGGACTGCAATGGGGGCCACAATGGCACCAGACCTCGCATGTCTGTATGTGTCAGCATTTGAGGAGAGATACGTATATCCTTCAACTTGGTACAGACATGTGAGGTTGTGGTGCCGTTATATTGATGACATCCTCCTGGTATGGTCTGGTACTAGGAAGGATTTTGAAAGATTTTTTTCAATATTTGAATGCCCAAGATGGGAATTTAAAATTTACTTGTGATGTTCAAGAACAGTGGGTCCCTTTTTTGGATATGAGGGTTGGTAAGAAAAATGGATTTTTGGTGACGGAATTATACCGAAAGACAACAGATAGAAATGGATTATTGCATTTTAATAGTTTTCATCCCAAACATATCAGAGAAAATATCCCTTTGGGACAATTTTTTAGAGTGAGAAGGATCTGTACGGATATGCCATCCTTTAAAAAACATGCTAAGGATTTACAAGAAAGATTTAAAGCACGGGGATATCCGGATCGTGTAGTCAATCACGCGTATAAAAGAGCGCGTTATATAAATAGGGATCTTTTATTACAACCCAAAAAGACTCAGAAATCTCATTCATTAGTCTGTGTATTACCCTTTTCAAACAGAGTAGGGGATTTAATACAGGTTACCAAAAACCACTGGCATTTAGTCAGTGGTTTTGTAGGTATGCAAGTCCCTCTGATGTTTTCTTTTAAGAGATCTCAAAATCTCAGGGATATTTTGGTGCATTCAGATTTAGGAAGTGGAGAAAGTAGAAAAGAGATGAATGGGGGACATCATCCATGTACAGGTTGTAGTGTCTGTAAGTTCAGTTTGTCAGTAAATTTTTTTATCCATCCGGTTTCTGGAAAAAAGATTTATTTGAGAAATAAAACTACGTGCCAATCCAGTTCAGTAGTATATATTGTGCAATGTCCTTGTGGATTGTTTTACGTGGGGAAAACAACAAGAAAAGTTAGGATTCGGATATTAGAACATTGCAGTAGGATTCGGAATGAGGTTGAAACTGCCCCACTGGTAAAACACTGGCAAGAATATCACCATACAGTAGAAGAGCTTCGTTTTTTTGTGATACAAGAAATACACAATAGACGTGGAGGTAATATTAATAAAACATTGCTACGTTTGGAGCAAAGGCTGATCTTTTCTTTGGGAACGTTGTGGCCCAAAGGTTTGAATGACAAAATAGATTGGGTAGTTTGTCTTTAGGCTAATTACTATTGACCTGGGTTGGTGAAAGAAATAAGTAAAGAAAAGGGCTTCTTTCACTTTAAATGAAAGCGTTGCCTTTCGATTCTGCCTTTGAAGTAAGTGTGATTGTGTAGTAGGGCTGTGTTGAAATTAGGTGGGAGGGTAGAATAGAGAGGCGGAGACAGATTTGGACTTCTGTTTTGATTGGAGCAAGGAGGTATAAAAAAGAAGAGGGGAAGTGGTTTCCTCACTTCCCTTGTTTCACTTCATGTCGGCGTCCGTTTGAATGTTACGAAGGTGGCAGTGTGCTAAGATTTACAAGATATGGTGAGTTTTCCCTTCACTTTGTCACTCATGTTTATGGGGGTTGGAAAGGAAAAAGTTTTTTTCCTTGTTGGTAGGAATCTTTAAATGATTGGAATGATTGTTTTAATTCGCTCAGGTAACTCACAAAGGAAGGGTGGAAAAAGTGTTTAAACCCAAGCGTCTGGGCAAATACTTGTTGAAAAGACGTGGAGCAGCATGAATGGAATGGTATACTGATATGTACGTCTAAGAGAAATCTTTTTGAGGATGTACAGGTAAAAGCTATCTATTGAGTGTCTTTTGAAGATTATAAATATAAAAAAATTTCTTTGATGAAAATTTATTGAAAATCATGTTAATTTGATTTTATTAAACTTTATAGATGAGATCCTTTCAGAAATATGTGATGAGCATGAACAGATGAGCAGTAGGAGATTCGTTTATATATCTCCTGAGGAAGCCTGTGGGCGAAACATGTTGAGAGAATAAGAAAGAATAAAAGAAGAATTCAAGAATTTGTTGTTTTCTAAATGAGTGATAATTTATGATAAATGGGATTTTCTCTGCTTATTTAATAAATTGTATTTCATATTCATAATATATTGTAAGAAAGGAAGTTTTGGCATGTAACTCAATCTGAGAGGATTGGGACAGTTTTTATGAAGATAGTAGAAGTATGTAAGAGTATGTATGATGTATGAATGGAGGGAGAATTTTTAGATGCATATTTTTGTGGGTAATATGTTAAATATTTAAAGATTGTTGTAATATTTTTTCTATGCAATAAAGAATAAGAAAATATATGTCACTTTGTATGGTTTTGAGTTAGTTAGGATCCTAGCAGTGGCATTTTGTAGCATTTGTAGAGGTCTTAGGGAGATAGCTGGGAGACCAAGTAAAAGAGAATTGCAGTAATCAGTTTTGAGAATATGATTGCTTGCAAAACTGATCTGAAATCCTGGGGGTGGAGTAAGGGTCTAAGTCTTTTTAGGACTTGGAGTTTGAAGAAGCATTCTTTCACTGTGTTGCTAATAAAGCTTTTGAGATTCAGTTGGTTGTCCATGATAACTCCTAGATTTCTGACCAGGGGAGATAGAGAGGGGGTTGCCACTGGATGAGAATTAGAGAGCTGGTGGTTGCCATCTTGGGTGATGAGGAGGAATTCGGTTTTGTTGGCATTGAGAATTAGGCAGAGGTCCTCAAGAAGATTGGATATGGAAAAGAAGCAAGAATTCAAAAAATGGAGGGTTTCTAGCAGTGATTTGGTTATTGGAATAAGGATTTGGACATCGTCCGCATATATGTAGTGGGTTAGATTCAAATTAGATAGTAGGTTACAGAGAGGGAGCAAGTAAATGTTGAATAAGGTCGGGGATAAGGAGGAACCTTGAGGGACACCTAACGTTGAGCTGATAGGCTGGAACACTTTGTGGTTGATCTTAACTTTATAAAACCTATCTCGAAGGAAGGATTTAAACCAGTTGAAAGCGGTGTTTTTGACTCCGATCTCTGCTAGTCAGTTAAGGAGGATCTCATGGTTTACAGTGTCGAATGCCGCTGATAGATCGAGGAGTATGAGAAGGCACGGTTGTTTTTTCTCTAGGTTGAAAAGAATGTTGTCTGTCACAGAAATTAAAAGGGATTCGGTGCTTCTGGATTTACGGAAGCCAAATTGCGTTGTGGCTAGAATGTTGTTGTCGTCTAAGAATTCGGAGAGTTGATGATTTACAATTCCTTCAAGAATCTTAGCTATGAAAGGGAGATTTGCTATTGGTCGAAAGTTAGCTAGGTTATCCGGAGAGAGATTTGGCTTTTTTAGAAGTGGTTTCAGGATGGCGAGTTTCAGTGAGGTTGGCACTACACCCTGGATAAGTGAGGCATTGATGATTTGGGCGATTGGCTTAGCAATAACTTTGGCACTTGCTATGAGAAGATTCGCAGGAATTGAATCAAGAGGGTGGGAAGCAGGTTTAAGTTTCTTTAGTATGTTTTCAATCTCTAAGGAGGATGCTGGTTCGAAGGCTTCCAGGCTTGATGCATGTGATGGCGTTGTTATTGATAGAAGGAGTTGGGGGGAAGGATTTTTATGATTCCGAAGAGGGATCAGGAGGTTGGCTATTTTTTCTTTGAAGAAGATGGCAAGTTCCTCGGCTTTGTTTGCGGCTTTTTCATCCGGAATGACGGTTGTGGGCGGTTTTGTGAGGGATGAGACCAAGGAGAAAAGGGCTTTTGGGTCATAAATGAAGTGGTGGATTTTTCGGGAGTAGAAATCTCTTTTTGTCTGGAGAATGGAGATCCTGTATTGGTGCATGCTGGTTTTGAAGGCTGAGATGTTCGCAGACGTAGGGTTTTTTCTCCAGATGTGTTCTTTGTTTCTGAGTTCCTGCTTTAAGTGTCTGAGGTCTGGGGTGAACCATGGCTTTTTCTTTTCTTTATTAGAGTTGATGGTTTTGGATACTAGAGGGCATGTCAGATCTGCAACTTTATTTGTTATAGTGGTCCAGGATGCGATGGCTGAGTCCGCGTCCGTTATGTTAATGTATTTAAGTTCCTCAGAAAGATTCGTGATGAGGGTTTCCTGGTTGCATAATTTTCTGAAATGAATCGCTGTTTTCTATGAGGTTGAAGTGCTAGGATGGTGGATGGCTAAAGAGGTATTGATTAACTTGTGATCAGACCATGGGATTGGCAAGCAGACTATGGAAGAAGAGGGGGTGAGACCTTGATTGATAAAGATTAGGTCTAATGTGTGACCTGCTTTGTGGGTGGGTTCGTTTATTAGCTGTTGAAAGCCCAGGAGGTTGAGAGTGTTGATGAAAATATCACAGTTGGAGGAACAGGGATTAGCATCCAAGCAGTAAGGCCGGCGAGTCCTTGTTGATGTGCCTAGCAATACTTTCTATTAGAGGAGAAGGGTCTGAGTCGAGACGGCCTGGAGGAGCGTAAATGAGGCCTAGTTGCAGGTGAGGGGATTTAAAGACAGCAAATTCGAGAGAGGGGGAAGAGTTGGTTGTGTGGAGGGATAATCCAAGAATTTTTTTAGAGGCTAATAGCAGGCCACCTCCTCTTTTTTTGGTCTAGGGATCGAGAAGATATCAAATGATTGGAGAGGAAGTTGGTTGAGCAGGACTGAATCTTCTGGTTTTAGCCAAGATTCGGTGATGGCACATAGATCTGGTTGCTCATCAACGAGATAGTCATAGAGTAGATGTGATTTTTTCGTTAGGGATTGAGCGTTCAGTAGAGTTACTGAGAATAAGGTAAGACCAAGAAGTTGGTTTAGTGGAGAGAGCATAATGGGTAAGAGTCTTTTTTGTCCTGTTTGTATATCCAAAGGTGTGACTTGTTTAATTGGTGAGTATCTCCTGCTTTTGTATATGATTGGAATAGCGTGTGTCCCATTATTGTTGAAAGAATAGGTAGACTGGGATGGGGGGAGGCAAGTAAAAGATAGAGATTAGAAGATGTCCTGAGTCCAAGATGTCCTGAGTCCAAGAGAGAGATTAGAAGATGTCCTGAGTCCAAGAATCAAGTAGTTAGAGAAGTGGTTCAGCAGTAAGGCTTTTGTGTGAAAAGGATCAAGGGCTTTTCTTGGGGCAGTATGGAGGGGCGTAAACGTGGCAGGCCTACGTGACAGTTAATGATATTGGATATGGGTTTTGAGATAATGTTAGGGATAATGAGGAGGGATTTAGTGGGGATGGTATCAGAGGGGTGCACAGCTGGATTGATTTTCTTGAGGATGGATTCTATCTCCATGGGGGTGGTGGTTTCAAATGACTTAAGTGTTGCAGTAGCGTTTGGAGTTTGAGAGGAATTGGGCGATGGCGTGGAGGAGGTAGTGTTTATTGGATGAGTGTTGAAGGTTGTAGGGGTAGGAGGAAAGGATGCCATAATTTTATTTATCTTGTCTTGAAAGTATAGGGCAAGTTCTTCACATTTGGCTTTGTTTTCGGTGTCGAGGGAGGGGGTGGGGGTAGTTTTAGTTAAGATGGAAACAAAATCAAAGAGGGCATGGGGATTGAATTGGAATTTGTGGATTTTTTGGGCGTAAAAGTCCCTTTTGGTCTTGTCGATGGCGACTCGGTAGGAGTGGAGGTGGGATCGAAATTTAGATAGTAGTGCGGGGGTTTGTTCTTTGCGCCAATTTTTTTCTAGTTTTCTGAGATTGCATTTCATGGTTTTTAGCTCAGTAGTATACCAGGGTTTCTTTCTAATGTTTGCGGGGTTGATTACTCAAGATTCTGTGAGGCAGATGTTATTGGCGACGGTGTTGGTAAGCTGAGACCATGAGAAGGCGGATTCGGCATCAGTGAGGTCTAGCTTAGTAAGCTCGCAGGTGAGGGCTGCGATGAGGTCGTCTGTTTTGCATTGTCTGCAGAAGTGAATGATAGATCAACTATGAAGTCTGTTGACAGGTGCAGTAGCTTCAGGTGGTCAGTTCTTGAGGGTCCACCCCCTTCTTGGTTAACGCAGTGAGTGGGGCTACTATGCGAGAATAGTTAGGGATGAACTGTCAGTAGAAATTGGAGAACCCCATGAAGCGTTGCAGCGCTCAGAGTCCCGAGGGTTGTGGCCAGTTCTGGATGCTGGCAACCTTCTCGGGGTCCATTTGGAAACCGGTAGTGAAACAATGAAGCCCAGGAACAGAAGATCTTCCCATTCGAGGAGATTTCTCCAGTTTTGCAAATAGCTTGTGATCCCGGAGGCGTTGAAGTACACGTCTGAACTCATGGCCATGGAAGGGAAGTTCTTTGGTAAAGATCAGAACATCGTCAAGGTAGATAATAACACTGGTGTAGAGCATGTCATGAAAGACCTCATTCATTAAGTGTTGGAAGACCGCTGGCGCATTACAAAGGCCGAAAGGCATCACTAGATATTCACAGTGGCCGTCTCTGGTATTAAAGGCGGTCTTCCACTCATCTATGAGTCTTAAGCAGACAAGATTATAGGCCCCTCTAGTTTGGTAAAGAGTTTAGCCCCTTGCAAACGGTCCATTAGTTCCAGGAACAGAGGTAGTGGGTACCAGTCCTTTTTGTTGATAGTGTTCAAGAGCACAGGGAGCCATCCTTCTTTGCGACGAAAAAGAAGCCGGCTCCAGCCGGCGAGGTGGAGGCTCAGATGAAACCCCTTTCCAGGTTTTCCTGGATGTATTCCATCATGGCTTTGGTTTCAGGTGACGATAAGGGGTAAACTCGCTCCCTTGGTGGAATCGTGCCCAGAAGGAGGTCAATTGCACAATCAAAGGGGCGGTGCTCTGGTAAAGTCTCCAGCTTCTCTTTGAAGAAGATGTCCCCAAAATTGGCATACTGCGGTGGCAGAGACAGTGAGGTGGTAGCCACAGGTAGAACCAGCCGGGACACTCTTTGGAGACAGGACGTGCGGCACTTAGGGCCCTAGGCAGATATCTGTAAAGTCCCCAATCATGGTGAGGGGAATGCTCCTGAAGCCATGGTAAGCCCAGAACCACTGGGTGTATTGCCTTTTCAAGGATGAGGAAGGTGAGTTCCTCTTCATGAAGGATTCCAGTGCAAAGTTTCACTGTGGCCATCATACGGGTGATCCTGCTGGGCAGGGGTCTCCACGAATGGATGAGATAGTCAAAGGGGGCTCCCTAGTCCCAATTGTTGGATGAGCTCGGTCATAATAAAGTTTCTGCCAGAACCAGAATCAATCAATGCCAAGGTGGCAAAGTCCTCGTGGGCATGGCAAATCATCACTGGAATGGTACATAGACTTCGGTCCCTCCTTGGGACCTCAGTTTAGTTTTGACTTTTTTGATGGATCTGCAGTTTGAGACTATCAAAGAGATTTTGGTTAGACTGCTTGCTTTGAAGACTGTTTCTGGTAGCGATTTTGTTCTGCCAGGAAGATTTTGGAGTTGCAGGCCTTGTCCTGCAGAGAGTCTTTTTTTTTGTTTGAGATTTCAGATGGTCAGGTGGTTTCTGCTTTTCACTTAAATGTCTGTTTACCTTCATTTAGTAGACATACAGATGAGGAAAATACAGATTACTGCACCATTTGGACATGCGCAGAGTGCTTTGGTGGTATCTCAAGATCACACAAACTTTCAGAAAATCTGATCATCTTTGTATTATACAGTGGAGTATGAAGAGGCAAGGCAGCATCAAAAGTTTTGATCACTTGCTGGATTAAAGAAATTATTATAGTGACATATGAGAATTGTGGTAGGTCCTTACCTAAATGGGTCTGGGCACATTCTACAATGTCACTTGTTACATTGTTTACATTGTTTACCTGTTTTTGCACTTGTTTTTGCACTTGTTTGCTAACTCCTCGCTATCGCTCTTGTTCCTTCTAGTCCCATACCCTGTACCTGTTTAATGTAATTTCAACCTGCAGTTATGATGTAAACCGATATGATGTAACAACTAATACCGGTATAAAAAAAAGCTATAAATAAATAAATACATAGGGCAGCAGAGTTGCTGCAGCCCAGGGTCATCTCCTCACTGACACCTAGGCTCTGGCATTTCCCGGTATCTCAGGGCACTGGGCCTATATGTGACCCTTACCTGCACAGGACAAGCATAGCCCCAAGGTGCACCGGTGCTTTCTCTCTTTGGTAGAGAGTTGGCTGTGGCCGAGTTGCATAGGCTCCTTTACCGGAGGTGACCTGAATTCGGCATAATATGGAGGCGCCACAGGCCGGGAGAAGGATGGGGCCAGGTGTTGCTGCAGCTGCCAGGTCGATGCAGCAAGTGAGGTCAATTAAGGCCCCCAGGTCCTCATGCAGGTCTCGGGTGGCCAGCTCGTCCTTGACTCGGATAGACAGCCCTTCGAAGAAAATACTATGGAGGCTATCCTCTCTCCACCCAAGTTCAGATGCCAGGGTACGAAATTCCACGGCATAGTCCGCCAATGAGCGTGAGCCTTGGCGTAGGTGGAGGAGTTAAGAAGCCACAGTGGACTGTCATCCTGGTTTGTCAAAAACTTGCTTGAATACCTGCACAAAGCGTGGAAGATCCTGGAGCAGGGAGTCGCTCCCAGAAAGGGGAGGCCCAGGCCAGAGCTTTGCCATCTAGGAGTGACAGAATGAAAGTTGTCTTGATGTTGTCACTGGAAAACTGGGCAGGCTGGAGGGAGAAATGCATTAAACAGTGGTTTAAAAAACCACGGCAGTGCCAGGAATCTCCCACAAAGCGGGGAGGTTCCAGAAGGTGTAGTGCTACAGCCGGTGAAATGGGAACTGGAGGAGTGCTGGGCATTGGGGCGGTGTCCAGGCATTCCACGGTCATGGCAAGCACATCCAGGCATTGCTGTTGTTGCTGCAACTTCTGGGCCAGTCCAGGAATAGCCTGCAGGCCAGACAGGTCCGCCAGGTCCATGGCCTCGGCAAACTGTAAGGAAGGTGGACCCTTGAGTCGAGACGAGGTTGCCACTACCAAGGGGAGGCCCCTGGTGGTCCTCGTCATCAGGAGGAGGTTCCAGGAGAGAGAACCCAACAGGACCTTCACCTACACCAGCCCATGTTCCCTGCGGGTTGAGCCCTTGGGGTCGGGGCCAGGAGGACTTAGGCGCAGGTCTCTCAGATGGCAGGCAGAAGACAGGTTGGATGTACCAAGGGTCGAGGCAGGCAGCATGCCTCATGAAGTGGAGATCAGGCTGAGGTCTGGGCAGGCAGCGAACAAGCAGAGACATAGGACCAGGCTGAAGATCAGGGCAAGCTGCGGACGAGCAGAAACCAGGAGACAAGCAGGGTCAGAGCCAGAAGATAAATCCAAGGAAGCAGGAATGAGGTGGAGCTGGACTGAGGCAGGAGCTGGAACAGGACTAGGGCTGGAGCAGGTGCAGGAGCAGGATCCGGAGCAGGAGAAGCACAGGAACGCGGGATCAGGATGCAGACAACACGCACTAACCAGGAGTTGGACCTGTTGCCGAGGCAAGGAGGAAGTGGCAAGGCAGGGAATTTATACTGCCTTGACCGATATCATCATCCCAGGCCGCAGGGAGCTTTCCAGCCATTGGCCTTTTAAATCTAGCCCTGGCGAGTGCACACGCACTTATGGGGCCCAGGGATCACTGTGGCATCAGCGGCATCAGGAACACCGCAAGCAGGCCGCAATGGCGGCGAACCATGCTGGGACGCAGCAGCGGCAGGGACAGTGAAGCAGGCTTCCTGCCCGCACAGGTGAGGGGACTCGGCCCGACTCCCCGAGGACTGGAGCGCCTAACATACTCAGCTTTATTTTGAAATGACATGAAAACTTCCAGAGCATTTGATGATTCATTTAATGTCATTTAGAAAAGAAAATTCTAGAAAAACAGTACAGAAATTAATTTTGAATTTTTTTTAGTATTTTATTATACACTAAAGCTAGCACTGGATAAATAGTTTTATGCATGCTAAAGCTTATACAAAAATAAAGAAAAAATCAAATTTAGTACGATAAAAATAAAATAAAAGAGGAGAAAATGAATAACGAAGGAATATTTTTCCTGCACACTCACAACCTATTTTCATATTTTAAATGATTAAGTTTAGATTTGAAAAGGTTTAGCCAGGATTTTAGAAAGAAAATATAATTCATTTTGAAAATAAAGAAAAATTGAAATTTAGTAGGAAAAAACCAAAATAAAACAAAAGAGGAGAAAATGAATAATGAAGAAATTATTTTCCTGTACACTCATAACCTATTTTCATATATTTTTTTAAATTATTAAATTTAGATTTGAAACATTTTAGGCAGGATTATAGAAGGAAATTATCATTAGTTTTGAAACTGTGCATAGTTTTAAAAAGAAAGAAAGAAAGAAGATGAGAAAAATAAAAAATCATGATGAGGTACCCGTACTGGAGAAGGTTTTCATGGGTAAAGATTCAGAAGGACTGAACCAAATCACGGTGAACCTAGAAGATGTGGTAGGCCTGATTGACAAACTGAAGAGTAGTAAATCACCTGGACCGAATGGTGTACACTCCAGGGTTCTGAAGGAACTAAAAAATGAAATTTCAGACGTATTAGTAAAAATTTGTAACCTAGCATTAAAATCATCCATTGTACCTGAAGACTGGAGGATAGCAAATTTAACCCCAATATTTAAAAAGGGCTCCAGGGGCGATCCAGGAAACTACAGACCAGTCAGCCTGACTTCAGTGCCAGGAAAAATAGTGGAAAATATCCTAAATATAAAAATCACAGAACATATAGAAAGACATGGTTTAATGGAAAAAAGTCAGCATGGCTTTACCCAAGGCAAGTCTTGCCTCACAAATCTGCTTCACTTTTTTGAAGGAGTTAATAAACATGTAGATAAAGGTGAACCGGTAGATGTAGTATATTTGGATTTTCAGAAGGCATTTGACAAGGTTCCTCATGAAAGGCTTCTAGGAAAAGTAAAAAGTCATGGGATAGGTGGCGATATCCTTTCGTGGATTACAAACTGGCTAAAAGGAAACAGAGTAGGATTAAATGGACAATTTTCTCAGTGGAAAGGAGTGGGCAGTGGAGTGCCGTAGGGATCTGTATTGGGACCCGTACTTTTCAATATATTTATAAATGATCTGGAAAGAAATACGAGTGAGGTAATCAAATTTTCAGATGATACAAAATTGTTCAGAGTAGTTAAATCACAAGCAGATTGCGATAAATTGCAGGAAGACCTTCTGAGACTGGAAAATAGAGCATCCAAATGGCAGATGAAATTTAATGTGGATAAGTGCAAGGTGATGCATATAGGGAAAAATATCCCATGCTGTAGTTACAAAATGTTAGGTTCCATATTAGGAGCTACCACCCAAGAAAGAGATCTGGGCGTCATAGTGGATAACACATTGAAATCATCGGTTCAGTGTGCTGCGGCAGTCAAAATAGCAAACACAATGTTGGGAATTATTAGAAAGGGAATGGTGAATAAAACGGGAAATGTCATAATGCCTCTGTATCGCTCCATGGTGAGACCGCACCTTGAATACTGTGTACAATTCTAGTCGCCGCATCTCAAAAAAGATATAGTTGCGATGGAGAAGGTACAGAGAAGGGCAACCAAAATGATAAAGGGGATGGATCTATTTTTCCTGGCACTGAAGTCAGGCTGACTGGACTGTAGTTTCCCGGCTCGCCCCTGGAGCCCTTTTTAAATATTGGGGTTACATTAGCCACCCTCCACCCTCCCCAATGAGGAAAGACTGAAGAGGTTAGGACTTTTCAGCTTGGAGAAGAGACGGCTGAGGGGGGATATGATAGAGGTGTTTAAAATCATGAGAGGTATAGAACGGGTAAATGTGAATCGGTTATTTACTCTTTCGGATAATAGAAAGACTAGGGGGCACTCCATGAAGTTAGCATGTGGCACATTTAAAACTAATCGGAGAAAGTTCTTTTTCACTCAATGCACAATTAAACTCTGGAATTTTTTGCCAGAGGATGTGGCTAGTGCAGTTAGTATAGCTGTGTTTACAAAAGGATTGGATAAGTTCTTGGAGAAGTCCATTACCTGCTATTAATTAAGTTGACTTATTTATTTATTATTTAACAGCTTTTTTATACCGACATTCGTGGGTACATCATATCAGTTTACATTGAACTAAGAGAAATACAGAGAAGGGGGGGGGGGTGCCACAACAGGGGGGGAGCTAAACAAGGAAAAAGCAAAAGGAGCAATAAACTTAGGTAGTGGCAAAACATGGAGTATAACGGTAAGTAGTGTAAATCAAAACCTTAATTAAAGTAGTAAGAATAAATAAATGGGCAATAGAGAGGAGGATCAGGGGGGATTATGATGGGAAAGCCTGCTTAAAGTGTTGCAGTCTCTACCGCTTCCCCCCTATCTGTTATGCTTGGGGCTCACCTCCGACGGGGGGTACGCCGCGTCCGCGGCTTCACTGGGCCTCCAGGGCGTCCGCCATTGTTCGATCAGCTCGCTGCTGCCACTCGCACGCGCAAGGACGCGCATTTTGGATGCATGGCCGCCGGAAGTCTGGCCCTGCCTGGGTTAATGACGCCACGCCCCAAGCCCGATTTAACCAGCGTTCGCCTGCCTTCTCATTGCCTTGCAACGAGGGTCGCTACTGATAGTAGTTCTTAGTTGCGCCTCTGCTGTCCTGCTTTCCGGTTGACCTCAGCTTGTTCCCGACTTCGCTTCTGCCTGCCGCCTGCCTTCACCTCAGCTTGTGCCCGACTTTGCTTATGCCTGCCGCCTGCCTTGACCTCAGCTTGTGCCCGACTTCGCTTCTGCCTGCCGCCTGCCTTGAACTCAGCTTGTGCCCGACTTCGCTTCTGCCTGCCGCCAGCCTCCGACCTCCGCTATTCCTGAGACTGCTTCTTCAGCTGCCAGCCTGACTTGGGTTCGTCTCCATTCCTGCTCTCCTCCTGTTCCAGCTCCGTTGCACACTACAGACTCAAGTCCTGCCTTCTACTGGTCAGCCCACTACATGCTACAGACTCCGATCCTGTCTCCTACCTGCTCCGCTCCACGGTTTACTTCAGACCCCGGGCCTGTGCTCAGACTGTTTTCTTTCAACAGGCCAGGGACTCTCTCTGACCGCTCTGCCTTCACCGGGCCTTCCAGCCCCTTGTTTACTGGACTCAGTGATTTACCCTTGCCCAGGCATCCTTGCAATAGAGACTGCTGTGCTCCTAAGTCCCAAGGTTCTAGGACCCTACGGGCTCCTCCTGGGGGGTTCCTGGTTCCCGGGTGAAGACCTTTGCCTGTGGCTCCGCCTCCCGACCTACTCTGCCTTCAGGGTAGTTCGGCTCAAGGGTTCACACCTGGACTGCAGCTTCCCAGACTGCAACATAAAGAGCCATGTTTTTAACTTTTTCCTAAATTTATACAGGCAAGGATCAATGCGGGTAGGACCTGCAACTGAAATGGCTTGTTCTCTCGTGGAGGAGAGGTGGGCATTCTTAAGGGAGGGGTTGTAGAGGGTGCCTTTGTGGGTGGTTCTGGTGGGGCAGTTATGGAGAGTAAATCGCGGTGCGCTTCAAGCCATTTGGAGTTGTAGTTGTAGAGAGTTTTGTGGATAATAGTTAGGGTTTTGAAAAGGATACGTGAGGGAATAGGGAGCCAATGCAGTTCTTTGAGGACAGGGGTTATGTGGTCGGATTTGCTGGAATTAGTGAGGGTTCTGGCTACTGCATTTCGCAGCATTTGAAGTGGTTTGATGGTAGAGTACAGAAGGCCCAGAAGTAGTGAGTTGCAGTAGTCCATCTTTGGGCAAATGGTTGCTTGTATGACTGTACGGAGATCATGTGAGTGTAGAAAGGGTTTGAGTTTCTTCATAACATGGAGTTTATAGAAACCTTCTTTTAGGATAGTGCTGATGTATTTTTTGAAGTTTAGATGCTGATCAATTATAACACCTAGATCACGTACGAATGGCTGTATAGAGGTCGAGTTTGGTGAAGGGTCACTTGGGGGGGCTAGCATGGGGTTCTGTGGGTTGGATATGATGAGCAGCTCTGTTTTTGCGGTGTTGAGAGATAGTTAGAGACTCATGAGTAGGGTGTTTATGGATAAGAGGCATTTCTCCCAAAATTTTAAGGATTTAGAAATGGATTCTTGTATGGGTATGAGAACTTGGACATCATCGGCGTATATGAAGAATATGAGGCCAAGATCAGAGAGGAGATGGCAGAGAGGCAACATGTATATATTAAAAAGGGTGGAGGCTTTGCAGCTAAGTCAGGGAAGATTTTAATATTCTGGCCAAAGTAGTTGATGGGGAATTTGGCAAAATATCTTTTCATTAATATATTTACGTCATTAATCGTGGAAAAACTTGCCAATAAAGTCCCCCTTTCAATTACTTGTGCCTGAGAATCCTCTAGGAAGTTTGTCAGGTTCCCCTGAAACATTTGATTTATTTCTTGTGATGGCGGATTCTTTGGTCTAAGCAAAAAATAGGAGTTTAATACAGTTAACGAATCATCTTCAACAAAACCAAGGCTCTCATTTAGAAATTTTTTCAGAGAAACCAAAGGAGCTTCCCCAATTATTCTGGGGAAGTTTAAGATTCTTAAATTGAGGCGCTTGGAGTTGTTTTCGATGGCTTCAATTCTCTTAACAATACTTTCTCTTTCCTTAATTAAAGTTATATGGAAATCTTGATGTTTTTTCTCGTTTAGTTCAAGTTTTTTAATTCTTTCAGAAGATTCTTTAATTTGTTTCTGGGTTTGAAAAACTTCCTGTTGATGACCTTTACTTAGCGAATCAACTTTATTTTCCAAGCCTTTAATGTTTTCTATCATCCCAGCCATCATCTCCCAAAGGTTTTCCAATGTTACCACCGCCGGTCGTGTCAATGGGATAGGGGATATCCTGTTGGTCAGTGGTGTCTCTAACCCCGTAGGGGGAGGCATCAATTCTATCCCTCCTTCTGCTCCTTCGACATCCAGAGCTGATTGGGCAATTTGTCCTTGAGTGCGGGTATCTTCTTCCCCCGCATCAGTGGACAAATTTAAATCCCCTTCAGCTTCTCCTATAGTCCCATTTCCCTCCCTTATTGCCGGTGGAAGTCCGGTGTTTGGACTGAGGGAGGTCTCCTCTGCAGGAACAAAAAAAAAAAAAAGGGTGGAGGAAAGTGAAGAGCCTTGAGGGACGCCTTGGGAAAGGGGAAATGGGGGATTCTGATTTTCCTATTTTCACAGTGTATTGTCTGTTGGCCAGGTAGGATTTAAACCAGTGGTAGGCTGACTCTGATATGCCTATGTCTGATAGGCGGGAGAGGAGGAAGTTGTGGTTTATGGTGTCAAATGCTAAGGAGATGTCAAGGAGGGCTAGGATGTAACATTGCCCTTGATCAAGGCCTTTGAGGAATGTGTCTGTGAGAGCAAGTAAAAGAATTTCGGTGTTAAACTGCTTACGGAAACCAAATTGGGAAGGGTGAAGAATGTTATGGGTGTCAAGGTAATCCAAGAGCTGGGAGTTAATCACCTATTCCATGATTTTGGCTATAAATGGGAGGTTTGAGATAGGACGGTAATAGGATGGGTCTTTGGGGTCAAGGGTGAGTTTTTTAAGGAGGGGACTGACCACAGCGTGTTTTAGAGAGTCGGGGACTTGGCCAAAGGTGAGGGAGCAGTTAATTATGTTGGCTAAGGGTTTGGCGATGATATTTGGAATGGATAACAATGCTTTAGTTGGGATAGTATCAGATGTGTGTGTCGCTAGTTTGAGTTTTTTTTAGTATAGATTCAACTTCCTTAGATGAGGTGAGATCAAGTGATTCAAGGATGGCATTAGAAATTTTTGGGAATGGGTTCACAGGAGGGGGTGTGGTTGGGAGACGGAGTAGGATGTTTGCTATTTTGTCGCGGAAATAGAGGGCAAGTTCTTCAGTTTTGCTTTTGGCTTCTTCGTCAGAGAAAGGGTGAGAAGCAGATTTAGTGAGGCTGGCGACATAAGAGAATAGGGCTTTGGGATTGAAATTGTATTCATATATTTTAGAAGCATAGTAGTCACATTTCATCTTGAGGGTAGAGTTTCTGTAGTTGTGAAGGGCAGATTTGTATGTGGAAGCTTGTTGAGGGGTAGGGTCTTTGCGCCATGTTCTCTCTTTCAGTCTGAGGTCAATTTTCATTTTTTTTTAGCTCAGGGGTATACCAGGTTTTTTTGATTTTTTATGACTGGGGAATCTCTTTACTGATGAGGGGACATATTTCATTAGCAATATGTTCATTAGCAATATGTTGCTAGTGAGGTTGTTCCAGGCTGCGAGTGCTGCGTCAGGAGTGGAGCAGTCTAGTTCTTTGATAGGGTTGGTGAGGGCATAGGTCAGGTCCTCTGTGTAGCAGGGTTTTCGGAAAGTTATGATGTGACTGTGAGGTGGATTGTGTGTAGTGGGGGATCTTACGGAGAGGGATGCATGTATGAATGAGTGATCCGACCAGGGTACAGGAGTGCAGGAGGGTGACTCAGGAGAGTGAATGCTGGAGTTGACAAAGATGAGGTCAAGGGTATGACCTGCTTTGTGCGTGGGGGATGTGATAAGTTGTCTGAAGCCTATAGCAAGGAGGGAATTAAGGAAGGTTTCGCAGGAGGAGCAGAAGGGGAGAACGTCTCATGGAGATTAAAGTCTCCTAAGATGATGGCAGGGATGTCTATGTCGATGTGGTCTGAGATGATTTCTATCAAGGTGGATGGGTTATGTTCTATGAGGCCAGGGGGCGCGTATATAAGGTCCAAAGTGTGGCCCATAAAGCGGGCCACACTTTGGACCTTATCTTCATAAATGAAAATATCTCGCCTACTACCCCTCCCTCTTGTACTCCGATCCCTTTGGTGGGGGAGGAAGTGGAATCTGACAGGAAGCTGTTCATGCTGCTGCTCTAGGATATAGGTTCATGGGATGAGAAGGAAAGGAGGTGGTCTCAGGAATAATCTTAGGAAATATTTCTTTACAAAGAGAGGAGTGGATGCATGGAGCAGCCTCCCAGTGGATTTGGTGGAGAAAATAACAGTATTTGAATTCAAGAATGCACTGGATAAATGTAGGAGATTTCTGAGGGTATGATAGGAATTGTAAATCTAAATTGGTTGGGTGGATGGACAGACTAGGTAAGAACATAAGAATTGCCCAACTGGATCAGACAAAGAGTCCATCAAGCCCAGCATCCTATCTCCAACAGTGGCAAATCCAGATCACAAGCATCTGGCAAGATCCCAAAGAGCAGATAGATAGCTGCTAATGAGTGATCAGAGCAGTGGGAGATGAACCAGAGAGTCCAGTGTTCAATCCCACTGTCATTCCTGGTGACCTTGGGCAAGTCACTTTACCCTCCATTTCCTCAGGTACAAACTTAGATCGTGAGCCCTCTGGGGCTAGGGAAATGCCTTCAGAACCTGAATGTACTCCACTTTAAAGTGCAAAAAACAGAATACAAACATCTAAATAAATAAAGCCCAATGATAAGTAATTTCTTTCCCCAAGTCTATCTGATTAATAACATTTTATGGTCTTCTCCTCCTAGTTCTGCTAATTGCCTTTAGCACATCCTCCAGCATTGAATTACAGAGCTTTATTGTAAGTTAAGTGAAGAAGTAATTCTTGGATTTGTTTTAAATGTGCTACTTACTAACTTAATGGAGTGCCCCCTAGTTTTCATATTTTTGAAAGAGTAAATAACCAATTCACATTTATCCATTTTATTCCACTCATGATTTTATAGGTCTCTATCCTATCCCCCCCATGATTTTATAGGTCTCTATCCTATCTCCCCTGAACCAGAAGCACGCACCGTTAGGCGCGCGAATCTCGAATCCTTCCATTAACTGAGTGAAGATTAATTTAACCATGGTTTAAGAGGATTGGTAAGTATAGTTTTCAGAAATTTTTGGGCTTATAAAAGTTTGGTGAAAGGTGAAATTAAGGGATATATTCTTTAGAGTTTGTGTGTGTCTGAGGTAAAAAGCAAGCCAGAGATAGTTAATTCTAGTGTCTGTCTTTCCCACCCACTCAACCCTTCATTTTTAGGCACAAGACACTTTCTCATTAAAAATCAACCAGGATCTTATCTAAAACATAAAACTGTACCAGCCCTTATTGAAAGTTTAATCATCCCCTTGTAGGACACTAGCTGATTAAATTTACAGGTGAATTTAGTAATTAAAGTACTCTCATTCCAACTCCCTTAGTATCCTAAACTTAACTAGGAACTCAATAAAACTAAGATGAAGGCAGCAGTCCAGCAGCAAGAGGGGGGCTTTCCAGTCTTTTGCATTGAGTGTCACATGTATTATTTTTTACCCGCCGGTGAGAGATTGTATGTGTGCACTCGGTGCAAAGAGCTCCTGGCTCTCAGGGAACAAGTACAATCTCTGGAAGCTAGAGTAGCAGACTTGGAAAAGCTGAGGGAGACAGAAAGGTACATTGACGAGACCTTCAGGGACATAGTAGCCAAGTCCCAAATCCATTCTGGCAGCCCCAGTGCTGCCTTGGATCAGAAAGGTCTCCCAATAGGAGAACATCACCCTGGTGTAGCAGGAAGTGATCCTGTAGCAAGGACCTGCTCTCCAGGTGATGTATTGTCCTCTCGCACTGAGGACAAATCTCCCAGGGCTACTGCCCAGGAGGGAAGGGTTAGGACGGCCATCATAGTTGGTGATTCGATTATTAGAAATGTAGATAGCAGAGTGGCTGGTGGACGTGAAGACCGCCTGGTAAGTTGCCTGCCTGGTGCGAAGGTGGCAGACCTCACGCGTCACCTAGATAGGATTATAGACAGTGCTGGGGAGGAGCCGGTTGTCGTGGTACATGTGGGCACCAACGACATAGGAAAATGTGGGAGAGAGGTTCTGGAAGCCAAATTTAGGATTTTAGGTAGGAAGCTGAAATACAGAACCTCCAGGGTGGCATTCTCTGAAATGCTTCCTGTTCCACGTGCAGGTCCCCAGAGGCAGGCAGAGCTCCAGAGTTTCAATGCGTGGATGAGACGATGGTGCAGGGAAGAGGGATTCAGTTTTGTAAGGAACTGGGGAAACTTTTGGGGAAAGGGGAGACTTTTCCGAAAGGATGGGCTCCACCTTAACCAGAGTGGAACCAAGCTGCTGGCACTAACTTTCAAAAAGGAGATAGAGCAGCTTTTAAACTAGAACAAGGGGGAAAGCCAACAGTCACTCAGTAGTGCATGGTTCGGAGAAATGTATCCTTGAAGGATACTAATGAAACAGGAGAGTTAGGGCATCCCAACAGAGAGGTTCCATTAAATGCAAACATAGTTCATATACCTATATGTAAAAAATCACCAAAGCTAATGATTTCCGAATTATCCCAAACAACTGAAAAGCAGGTTGTTAAAACAAGCAAAAAACACACTTTGAAATGTCTGTATGCCAATGCCAGAAGTCTAAGTAGTAAGATGGGAGAGTTAGCGTATATAGCAGCAAATGATGAGATTGACATAATTGGCATCACAGAGACTTGGTGGAAGGAGGATAACCAATGGGACAGTGCTATATCAGGGTACAAATTATATCGCAATGATAGGGAGGATCAACTTGGTGGGGGTGTGGCACTTTATGTCCAGGAGGGTATAGAGTCCAACAGGATAAAGATCAAACAAGAGACTAAATGCTCAGTAGAATCTATATGGGTAGAAATCCCATGTGTGTTGGGTAAGAGTATAGTGATAGGAGTATACTACCGTCCACCTGGACAAAATGGTCAGACAGATGATGAAATGCTAAGAGAAATCAGGGAAGCAAACCAATTTGGTAGTGCAATAATAATGGGAGATTTCAATTACCCAACAACAATGGTGCAGGAACAAATCTTCAATTCCACAATGTTCTCAATGATTGTTATCTTTATTGTTTTCAAAAGAATATATATGGCAACTCCATAAGTAGAACAAGATTAATTTATAAAAGTCCCCCGACACGGTCCCGTGTTTCGCGGCGGCTGCATCGGGAGGGACCACAAGTATTCTAATAATCTGTGAATAAAGACATAAGCATATGGTGGAATCACACAAAAAGCTACTATTTTAAAAGCATTAAGGTCAATCGTACATACCCTTTATGAGCTGTCATGGAGCGTGAGCGCCCTCAGTCAGACAAACATTTAAAGCAGGAATTTGGGGCGAAACAGTGATCCATCGCGAGATCCTCTGACCAATCAGCAAAAAGTAGAGTTTAATCAAACAGATACCACTCGATTTCCTTATTGAGGCCTCCCGGGCTGACAGTGTCCAATGTGTAAATCCATCTTTGCTCTCTCCTTCCTAGTATCTCGGCGAAGTCTCCCCCCCGGGGGGGGGGCGGGAGACCACCTCGAGCACAGTGAAAGACAGGTCAGAGATGGAATGGTTAAATTGAGTCCAGTGGGTTACAAGAGGTTCATCCATCCTTTGGTGTCGGATGTTAGAGCAATGATCAGACATCCTTGTTTTAATCATTCTAATAGTTTTGCCAACGTATAATAAAGGGAACGGGCACTGCACTATGTATATCACTCCTTTAGTTGTGCAATCGGATCTAGAGCGCAAGCGGTAGATCCGGTCAGTGCGTGGATGTTTAAATACAGTGACTACATCGGTGTGCTCACACATAGTGCAGTGACCGCAGGGACTATGAATCCCCTCCGGAGTGAGTTCTCTGTCATATCTACAAAAATTGGCATGCACCAGCTGGTCAAGAAGATTCCTCCCTCTCCGGAAGGTAAACCGAAGCGATCCGTGTAAAAGATTAGACAGTGAAAGTGAGTCCCAATGTCTACGGATCATATCCGATATCAATTTTCCTTCAGTTGAAAAGGGCAAAATACAATTATAACAGGTTCCGTCCTCTGGGTCTCCAGTGGATAAGAACAGCCAATCCCTGTTTGAATATAAAGCTCGTTTAAACGCTCTTCTAACAATCCGAAACTGATAACCCCTCTGGAGAAATCTGTCAATCATGGATTTGGATTGTGTCACAAATTCAGACCTGGATGAACAAAGTCTGCGCAAACGTAGAAATTGGCCAGTTGGGATATTATTGCGGAGTGCTCTCTGATGGCAGCTGGAGTATACCAATAATGTATTACGGTCGGTGTCCTTCCGATACAAAGTGGTAGTGAAATGATCATCTACCACTGAAATAAGTATATCCAAGAATGAAATCTCTGATGGATGGATACAGAAATTAAATTGTAAATGAGGGTTTAGAGAGTTGACCCAATCAACAAACATATAAAACTGAATGTCAGTACCCACCCAAATCAAAAACACATCATCTATGAACCGATATGACAGAGAACTCACTCCGGAGGGGATTCATAGTCCCTGCACTATGTGTGAGCACACAGATGTAGTCACTGTATTTAAACATCCACGCACTGACCGGATCTACCACTTGCGATCTAGATCCGATTGCACAACTAAAGGAGTGATATACATAGTGCAGTGCCCGTGCCCTTTATTATACGTTGGCAAAACTATTAGAATGATTAAAACAAGGATGTCTGAACATTGCTCTAACATCCTGTTGCGGTCTCCACCGCTTCCCCTCTATCTGCTGTGCTTGGTACTCACCTCCAATGGGGGAAACGCCGCTCCCACGGTCCCGCTAGGCCTCAGGGCGTCCGCCATCGCCAGATCATCTCGCTGCTAGGACGCGCATTATGGACGCACGGCCGCCGGAGGTCTGGCCCCGCCTGGGTTAATGACGCCACGCCCCAAGCCTGATTTAACCAGCGTTCGCCTGCCTTCTCATTGCCTTGCAACGAGGGTCACTACTGTTAGTAGTTCTTAGTTGCGCTTCTCCTGTTCTGCTTTCCGATTGACCTCAGCTTGTTCCTGACTCCGCTTCTGCCTGCCGCCCGCCATTGACCTCAGCTTGTTCCTGACTCCGCTTCTGCCTGCCACCCGCCATCGACCTCAGCTTGTTCCTGACTCCGCTCCTGCCTGCCGCCTGCCATTTGACCTCAGCGTGCTCCTGTATCCTGTCAATGGCAGGCGGCAGGCTTTTGCCTGCCGCCTGCCATTGACCTCAGCTTGTGCCCGACTCCGCTTCTGCTTGCCGCCAGCCTCCGACTTTTGCCTGTTCCTGAGACTGCTTCTACTGGCTGCCAGCCTAACTTGGGTTCGTCTCCGTTCCTACTCACCACCCGTTCCAGTTCTATTGCACGTTACTGACTCCAGTCCTGCCTTCAGCTGGTCACAGTCCACTATACGCTACAGACTCTGTTCCTGTTATCTATCTGCTCCGCTCCACGGCATACTACAGACCCTGGGCCTGTTCGCAGGCTACTGCTATTCAGCAAGCCAGAGACTCTATCTGACCGCCCCGCTCTGCCGGGCCTTCCTGCTTCCTGGTTACTGACTCTGAGGTTACTCCTTGCCCAGGCCTTCTTTCTATAGAGACTGATACTGTGCTCCTAAGTCCCAAGGTTCTAGGACCCTACGGGCTCCTCCTAGGGGGTTCCTGGTTCCCGGGTGAAGATCTTTGCCTGTGGCTCCGCCTCCCGACCTACTCTGCCTTCAGGGTAGTTCGGCTCAAGGGTTCACATCTAGTCTGCAGCTTCCCAGACTGCAACACATCCGACACCAAAGGATGGATGAACCTCTTGTAACCCACTGGACTCAATTTAACCATTCCATCTCTGACCTGTCTTTCACTGTGCTCGAGGTGGTCTCCCGCCCCCCCCGGGGGGGAGACTTCGCCGAGATACTAGGAAGGAGAGAGCAAAGATGGATTTACACATTGGACACTGTCAGCCCGGGAGGCCTCAATAAGGAAATCGAGTGGTATCTGTTTGATTAAACTCTACTTTTTGCTGATTGGTCAGAGGATCTCGCGATGGATCACTGTTTCGCGCAAAATTCCTGCTTTAAATGTTTGTCAGACAGAGGGCGCTCGCGCTCCATGACAGCTCATAAAGGGTATGTACGATTGACCTTAATGCTTTTAAAATAGTAGCTTTTTGTGTGATTCCACCATATGCTTAAGTCTTTATTCACAGATTATTAGAATACTTGTGGTCCCTCCCGATGCAGCCGCCGCGAAACACGGGACCGTGTCGGGGGACTTTTATAAATTAATCTTGTTCTACTTATGGAGTTGCCATATATATTCTTTTGAAAACAATAAAGATAACAATCATTGAGAACATTGTGGAATTGAAGATTTGTTCCTGCACCATTGTTGTTGGATACTTGCTGATGTGCAAGGTTTTTGCTTCGGTACTTGTTAGATTTCAATTACCCCAATATTGACTGGGTAAATGTAACATCAGGACTTGCTAGAGACATAAAGATCCTGGATGTAATAAATGATTGCTTCATGGAGCAATTGGTTCAGGAACCAACAAGAGAGGGAGCTATTTTAGATTTAATTCTTAGTGGAATGCAAGATTTGGTGAGAGAAGTAACGGTGGTGGGGCCACTTGGCAACAGTGATCATAACATGATCAAATTTAAACTAATAACTGGAAGGGGGACAATAAGTAAATATGCAGCTTTAACACTAAATTTTAAAAAGGGAAACTTTGATAAAATGAGAAAAATAGAAAAAAACTGAAAGGTCCAGCTGCAAAGATTAAAAGTGTTCAACAGGCATAGACATTGTTTAAAAATACAATCCTAGAGGCGCAGTCCATATGATTTCCACGCATTAAGAAAGGTGGAAGGAAAGAAAAAAGATGACCGTCATGGTTAAAAGGTGAGGTGAAAGAGGCTATTTAAGCCAAAAAAACATCCTTCAAAAACTGGAAGAAGGATCCATCTGAAGAAAATAGGATAAAACATAAGCATTGTCAAGCTAAGTGTAAAACATTGATAAGACAGGTGAAGAGAGAATTTGAAATGAAATTGGCCTTAGAGGCAAAAACTCATAATAAAAACTTTTTAAAATATATCCAAAGCAAGAAACCTGTGAGGGAGTCGGTTGGACCATTAGATGACAGAGGGGTTAAAGGGGCTCTTAGGGAAGATAAGGCCATTGCAGAAAGACTAAATGAATTCTTTGCCTCCGTGTTTACTAATAAGGATGTTGGGGAGATACCAGTTCCGGAGATGGTTTTCAGGGGTGATGAGTCAGACGAACTGAACGAAATCACTGTGAACCTGGAAGATGTAGTAGGCCAGATTGACAAACTAAAGAGTAGCAAATCACCTGGACCGGACGGTATGCATCCTAGGGTTCTGAAGGAACTAAAAAATGAAATTTCTGATCTATTAGTTAAAATTTGTAACCTATCATTAAAATCATCCATTCTACCTGAAGACTGGAGGGTGGCCAATGTAACCCCAATATTTAAAAAAGGCTCCAGGGGCGATCCAGGTAACTATAGACCAGTGAGCCTGACTTCAGTGCCGGGAAAAATAGTGGAAACTATTCTCAAGAACAAAATTGTAAAGCATATAGAAAGACATGATTTAATGGAACATAGTCAACATGGATTTACCCAAGGGAAGACTTGCCTAACAAATCTGCTTCATTTTTTTGAAGGGGTTAATAAACATGTGGATAAAGGTGAACCGGTAGATGTAGTGTATTTGGATTTTCAGAAGGCGTTTGACAAAGTCCCTCATGAGAGGCTTCTACGTAAACTAAAAAGTCATGGGATAGGAGGCGATGTCCTTTCGTGGATTACAAGCTGGTTAAAAGACAGGAAACAGAGAGTAGGATTAAATGGTCAATTTTCTCAGTGGAAAAGGGTAAACAGTGGAGTGCCTCAGGGATCTGTACTTGGACCGGTGCTTTTCAATATATATATAAATGATCTGGAAAGGAATACGACAAGTGAGGTTATCAAATTTGCAGATGATACAAAATTATTTAGAGTAGTTAAATCACAAGCAGACTGTGATACATTGCAGGAGGACCTTACAAGACTTGAAGATTGGGCATCCAAATGGCAGATGAAATTTAATGTGGACAAGTGCAAGGTGTTGCATATAGGGAAAAATAACCCTTGCTGTAGTTACACGATGTTAGGTTCCATATTGGGAGGTACCACCCAGGAAAAAGATCTAGGCATTATAGTGGATAATACTTTAAAATCGTCGGCTCAGTGTGCTGCAGCAGTCAAAAAAGCAAACAGAATGTTAGGAATTATTAGGAAGGGAATGGTTACTAGAACGGAAAATGTCATAATGCCTCTATATCGCTCCATGGTGAGACCACACCTTGAATACTGTGTACAATTCTGGTCGCCGCATTTCAAAAAAGATATAGTTGCGATGGAGAAGGTACAGAGAAGGGCAACCAAAATGATAAAGGGGATGGAACAGCTTCCCTATGAGGATAGGCTGAAGAGATTAGGGCTGTTTAGCTTGGAGAAGAGATGGCTGAGGGGGGATATGATAGAGGTCTTTAAGATCATGAGAGGTCTTGAACGAGTAGATGTGACTCTGTTATTTTCACTTTCGAATAATAGAAGGACTAGGGGGCATTCCATGAAGTTAGCAAGTAGCACATTTAAGACTAATCGGAGAAAATTCTTTTTCACTCAACGCACAATAAAGCTCTGGAATTTGTTGCCAGAGGATGTGGTTAGTGCAGTTAGTGTAGCTGGGTTCAAAAAAGGTTTGGATAAGTTCTTGGAGGAGAAGTCCATTAATGGCTATTAATCAATTTTACTTAGGGAATAGCCACTGCTATTAATTGCATCAGTAGCATGGGATCTTCTTAGTGTTTGAGTAATTGCCAGGTTCTTGTGGCCTGGTTTTGGCCTCGGTTGGAAACAGGATGCTGGGCTTGATGGACCCTTGGTCTGACCCAGCATGGCAATTTCTAATGTTCTTATGTTCTCTATGATAAAAGGCCCTAAACTCTTTAACCTTGCTCATAGGGGAGCCATTCCATCCCCTTTATCATTTTGGTTGCCATTCTCTATATCAGGGCTTCCAAAACTTTTAACTAATGTGACCCATTTTAGCACTTGGAAATTTATATGCCCTCAGAGGATGACAAAACAAATCAGCAGGGTGCGGTCCCTCTCCAGCTGTTATGCTCAGGCTTGTGGACCCTTGGCCGTCGAGAGGATGGTGTACCTTTTGGAGGGTCCGTAGGTTCTCTCGTCGGGTGGCAAGGCAGGGCAGGAGGCAGGACCAGCTGACCCTTGGCACTGGATATGGAAGCGAGCGTGGAAGCGATGAAGAGGCGGAATGGACGTTGTGTCTTCACCACTGGAAGTCTGTGGTCCCCCCCAGGAGGAGCCCCTAGGGACCCAGACCACTGGGACTTAGGTGGACCTTTGAGAGGTCAGGGAGACGATGCAAGGGCCGACTGGAGCTTCACCCTGGAAGCCCGTGGTCCCCCCAGGAAGAGCCCGTAGGGACCCGGACCGCTGGGACTTAGGCGGGCCCTTGAAGACGATGGTCTGGAGGGAGTCCTAGGTCGAGTGCCAGAGGGTCGTCGCTCACCAGTCCGAGGTCTCACACCGAAGAATCACCGAAGGCCAATCCGAAGTCAGGAACCAGAGAATCACTGAAGGCCAATCCAAAGTCATGAACCAGGAAACCAAGACGAACTGGAACAAGGAATCAAGACGCTGGAACTCACCGAAGCAAGCAGACTCAGACAATGCTCACTAGAGATGTGAATCGTGTCCTCGATCGTCTTAACGATCGATTTCGGCTGGGAGGGGGAGGGAATCGTATTGTTGCCGTTTGGGTGTGTAAAGTATCGTGAAAATCGTTAAAATCGTGAGCCGGCACACTAAAACCCCCTAAAACCCACCCCCGACCCTTTAAATTAAATCCCCCACCCTCCCGAACCCCCCCCCCCAAATGCCTTAAATTACCTGGGGGTCCAGCGGCACACTAAAACACGGCACACTAAAACCCCCTAAAACCCACCCCGACCCTTTAAATTAAATCCCCCCCAAATGCCTTAAATTACCTGAAGGTCCGTAGCCTTAAATTACCTCCGTAGCGGCGGTCCGTAGCTAAATCGGGGGAAGGGGGAGAGCAGGAAAAGCGGCACACTAAATCGTGTAGTCTTCAGCCGGCGCCATTTTGCAAAATGGCCGCCGCAAAATGGCGGCGGCCATAGACCAAAACGATTCGATGCAGGAGGTCGTTCCGGACCCCCGCTGGACTTTTGGCAAGTCTTGTGGGGGTCAGGAGGCCCCCCCAAGCTGGCCAAAAGTTCCTGGGGGTCCAGCGGGGGTCCGTGAGCGATTTCCTGCCGCGATTCACATCCCTAATGCTCACAGGAGACGTTGCCAAGTCGAGGAATGAGCAGAGGAAGTCTCCTTATATACTTCCTCTGCTCTGGCTCATAGGGAACAGCTGAGCCTGGTTAAAGGGATCATGTCCCTTTAAAGCTGATGAGGAGGCGCGGCTTCGCGCCTAAAGATGGCGGCGGCCATCTTGGATTTTGCCCCGCGGAGGAGAGACGCCGCTGGATGCCGCGAGGGGGGAGCAGGATGGCTCCCCCTGCATCGAGCAGGCCTGGTTCGGGGCCCTCCCCCGGGGCTCCCGTGGCGAAGGAACGCCACGGATAAGGTAGGGGGCCGCGGTCGTGGAGCGCCACAACCGCGGAACACAACAGTACCCCCCTCTTTAAGGCGTCTCCCCGGAGGCCTGGGTTTAGCTGGATGGTCCTTGTGGAACTGCTCCAGCAAATTCCGGTCCAGGATATTAGCCAGTGGTTCCCAGGAGTTCTCCTCAGGACCGAAACCTTCCAACGCTATCAGGTATTCCCATTTCTTCCTGTGTTTTCTCACATCTAGAACTTCTCGGACTTGATAGGTGAGGTCATCTTCCGAGGCCACAAGTTGCGGGGTCGGAGGCGTGCTGGAAGGCCATGACAAAACCAGAGGCTTCAGTAGGGAGACATGGAACGGAATCTTGAGGGACGGAGGGAGACGAAGTTGATACAAGACAGCACCCACTTGCCGGATGATGGAAAACGGTCCGATGAACCGTGGGGCCAGTCGCGATGATGGCAGCTTCAACTAGATGAACTGCGTGCTCAACCAAACCTTTTGGCCCAGCTTGAAAGGCGGGTACGTCCTGTGCTGGTCTGCGTATCTCTTAGCTGCCTGACCAGCCCTGATCAGGGCGCGTTGCGTGGATCTCCAGAAGCGATGCAACTCATCAGCGGAGAGTTGGGCTGTCAGAGATGCAACCGTGATGGGGACAGGCAGTGGCAGGCGTGGCTGCTTCCCATACACTATCTGAAATGGGGAGGACCCCGTAGCTGCTGAGATATGGGAATTAATTCAGTGCAAATTCGGCCCAGGGTAACAAACTGGCCCAATCGTCTTGTTTTTCATTAACATACAGACGGAGAAATTGCTTTAAGGTCTGGTTCGTCCTCTCTGCGAGACCGTTGGATTGTGGATGATAAGCGGACGTGTAATCTAGAGTGACGTCAAACTTCTGGCAAAGGGATTTCCAGAATTTAGCGGTAAATTGAGACCCTCGGTCGGACAGGATGCCTTTAGGCAGGCCATGAAGCCGGAAGATGTGCTGGACGAATAGCTGAGCCAGCTGTGGAGCGGACGGCAACCCTGGCAAAGGCACGAAATGCGCCATCTTGCTAAAACGGCCGACAACTACCTATATCACTTTGTTGCCATTGGAGGGTGGCAGATCCACCACAAAGTCAGTTGCCACATGGGTCCATGGTTCCGCAGGGGCAGGCAATGGTTGAAGTAAACCTGGGGTTGAACCGGAGATCCTCTTGTGGCTGGCACAGGTCTGGCAGAACTCCGCGTATGCCCGGACATCCTTATTCACCTTGGGCCACCAGTAGTATCAGCGCAGGTGCTGCAGGGTGCGAGATTGCCCTGGGTGGCCCAAACAGCGGGAATCGTGGGCCCATGCCAGCACTTGCTTCCGCAAGTGTGGCGGATCTAGGGTTTTTCCAGGCGGGATGGTGGTGGTAGCTGCCAGGTGGATCCGGGATGGCTCAATGATGTACTGTGGTTCCTCAGAACCCTCCGTGGAATCAAATACTTGGGATAGGGCGTCAGCCTTAGTATTCTTCTCAGCCGGTCTGTAACAAAGAATGAAGTTAAAACGGGTAAAGAACAGGGCCCACCGGGCTTGTCTGGGATTGAGCCGTTGTGCCCGGTGTAAGTACTCTAAATTTTTGAGGTCTGTGAAGACCGTGAACTGGTGCTGTGCCCCCTCCAGCCATGGGCGCCACTCTTCCAAGGCCACTTTGATGGCCAAGAGCTCCTTGTCGCCAATGGCGTAGTTCCGCTCCGCTGGCGTGAACTGGTGGGAGAGGAAGGCACCCGGACGTAGCTTGTGACCCTCGGAGGCCTGACTCAGGACGTCCCCTACTCCCTCTGAAGATGCGTCCACTTCGACAAAGAATGGTCATTGTGGGTCGGGATGTTGAAGGCAGGGTTGCAGCATGAACGCCTCCTTGAGGCGACGGAAGGTGGCCTCTGCTGCCGGAGGCCACTTTTTGGGGTCTGCTCCTTTTTGTGTCAGGGCTGTCATCGGCGCCACAATAGAGGCACAGTGGGGAATAAATGACCAGTAATAGTTTGCAAAACCCAGGAACCTTTGGAGTGCCTTGAGCCCGGACGGCTGAGGCCATTCCCGAATGGCATTTAGCTTTTGCGGATACATACGGAATCCCTGACTGGAGACTATGTATCCCAGCAAAGGAAGAGACTCCTGGTCAAACAGGCATTTTTCAAGCTTTGCATACAGCTTATGTTCCCGGAGACGTTGCAAGATTTGGACGACGTGCCGGCGGTGGGCAGTCAAGGAATCGGAGAATATCAGGATGTTGTCCAAATATATTACCACACATTGGTACAGAAGGTCGCGGAATATTTCATTCATGGTATTCTGGAATACTGCGGGGGCATTGCATAGCCTGAATGGCATCACCAAATACTCATAGTGGCCATCCCGAGTATTGAAAGCCGTCTTCCATTCGTCACCTTCCTTAATTCGAATGAGGTTGTAAGCCCCTCGGAGGTCCAGTTTGGAAAAGATCCTCGCGCCTTGCAACCGGTCAAAGAGTTCAGCGATGAGGGGCAGAGGATAGCGATCCTTGACCGTTATGGCGTTCAAGCCCCGGTAGTCTATGCTGGGGCAGAGCGTTCCGTCCTTCTTCCCGACGAAGAAGAATCCAGCCCCTGCGGGGGACTTAGACTTCCGAATGAAGCCCCTCTCCAGGTTCTCTTTGATATATTCATTCATGGCCTGCGTCTCTGCAGGTGAGAGGGCGTAGGTGCGACCACGAGGAGGTTCGGTGCCAGGGAGGAGATTGATGGCACAATCAAAGGATCGGTGAGGCGGAAGAATCTCGGCCTTTTTCTTCAAGAACACATCCGCGTATGAAGCGTAGGGGGCCGGCAAGCCAGGAAGACCGGCGGAGGCCACGGAGTAGGAGACTGGGATTACTGGTTGGAGGCATTTACCATGACAGCTCGGGCCCCAACGGGTCAGCTGTAACATCTTCCACTCAAATTGGGGGCCGTGTTCTTGGAGCCACGGGAGTCCCAAGACTACTGGGTGCATCGAGTGCTCCAGGACGTGGAACATCATCTCTTCACGATGAAGGAGCCCGACCCTTAACGGAGTTGGTTCTGTCATATGAGTCACACGACCTGGGAGGGGCCTTCCTTGGATGGAAGAAATGACCAGGGGAGCAGGGATGCGAACCAGTGGAATTTTCAGGTGCTCCACCAATTTCTGCGTTATGAAATTGCCACCGGCGCCTGAGTTGACCAGGGATAACATGTGAAACTCACCCACGGGTGACGTTAGCGCCACTGGAACAGTCAGTGGAGGTGCAGAAGAAGTTGATCCTAGGAAGAGACTTCCTCCTGGTCCTAGGCACTGGAGTTTTCCGATCGCGCAGGGCAGGTAGCTATGTGGTGGCCTGCTGCGCCGCAATAAAAGCAGAGATCCTTCTTGATTCTCCTATTGCGTTCTCGAGAGGACAACTTCCCCCGCCCCACTTCCATGGGTTCTTCAGCGGGACCCCAGAGGGTTTCAGACGCACGCTTGGGCGGAGGTGAGGGCCTTCCCGCCACCTTAACTGCCGGAAGGTGAAACCTCATTCGGCGGTCCACTCAGTTCGCCAACTCAATAACAGCCTCAAGGTCGTCAGGAAGTTCTCTTGCGGCTAGCTCATTCTGAAGGCGTGAGGCTAGCCCTTCTAGGAAGATTCCATGCAGGCAATCTTCCCTCCAATTCAGTTCTGCGGCCAGGGTATGGAATTCCATTGCATACTCGGCCACCGTCCGCGTGCCCTGTCGCAGGCGGAGCAGTTCCGAAACTGCAGTGGTTTTGCGAGTGGGTTCGTCAAACATCTGTTGGAAGGCAGACAGGAACTGGGTCAAGTTTCTGAAAACAGGATCCTCTCTCTCCCACAGATGAGAGGCCCAAATCAGGGGCTTCCCGTCTAGCAAGGACATAATATAGCTGGTTTTAACCAGGTCGCTGGGGAACTGGGCTGGAAGCAAAGCGAAACGGGCCTGGCACTGGCTGAGGAATCCTCGACACAACTTCGCATCTCCGGTGTATTGGGAAGGCGCCGGGAGTTGTGTTAGCATTACAAGCCCCAGGTCACTTCTGGATGTCTGGGAGGTGTGCGGCTGAGTAGCACGGGCTCCTTGAGCCCCAGGCAGAGACGGCAGTGTAGGATTCATAGGCCCTAGTGCCTCAAGGCGTTGGGTTAGACTCTGCACGGAGGAAACCAGGGCATCCAGGGTTTTCTGCTGCTCCACCAGGCGCTGGGCCATTCCCGGAATGGCCTGGCAGGCGGATGCCTCTGCTGAGTCCATGGACTTGGCAATCTGTTATGCTCAGACTTGTGGACCCTTGGCCGACGAGAGGATGGTGTACCTTTCGGAGGGTCCGTAGGTTCTCTCGTCGGGTGGCGAGGCAGGGCAGGAGGCAGGACCAGCTGACCCTTGGCACTGGAGACGGAGGCGAGCACGAAAGCGATGAAGAGGTGGAATGGACGCTGTGTCTTCACCACTGGAAGTCTGTGGTCCCCCCAGGAGGAGTCCCTAGGGACCCAGACTGCTGGGACTTAGGTGGACCTTTGAGAGGTCAGGGAGACGGTGCAAGGGCCGACTGGAGCTTCACCCTGGAAGCCCGTGGTCCCCCCAGGAAGAGCCCGTAGGGACCCGGACCGCTGGGACTTAGGCGGGCCCTTGAAGACGATGGTCTGGAGGGAGTCCTAGGTCGAGTGCCAGAGGGTCGTCGCTCACCAGTCCGAGGTCTCACACCGAAGAATCACCGCTTGCCAATCCGAAGTCAGGAACCAGAGAATCACCGAAGGCCAATCCAAAGTCATGAACCAGGAAACCAAGACGAACTGGAACAAGGAATCAAGACGCTGGAACTCACCGAAGCAAGCAGACTCATACAATGCTCACAGGAGACGTTGCCAAGTCGAGGAATGAGCAGAGGAAGTTATTCTTCCTCTGCTCTGGCTCATAGGGAACAGCTGAGCCTGGTTAAAGGGATCATGTCCCTTTAAAGCTGAGGAGGAGGCGCGGCCTCACGCCTAAAGATGGCGGCGGCCATCTTGGATTTTGCCCCGCGGAGGAGAGACGCTGCTGGATGCCGAGAGGGGGGAGCAGGACGGCTCCCCCTGCATCGAGCAGGCCTGGTTCGGGGCCCTCCCCCGGGGCTCCTGCGGCGAAGGAATCCACGGATAAGGTAGGGGGCCGCGGTCGTGGAGCGCCACGACCGTGGAACACAACACCAGCAATCACTCCACACATGTTGAAAAATGGCATTGGTGCAACAAGAGCAACTGAGGCCTGCTCCTTCCACCGCTAGGCCTCAGGCATATATTGACTATGGTTGGCCTCACTTAGGAGGCCTAGCCCCAGGAATATTTTGTTCTGAGTTGTAGGAGGGCTTTAGAAGTTTTTTGTACTGGGTTTATCACAAGACCCAGGGATGTTTTTCTTTTTTACTGGAATTGCTTGATCAGTGGAGTCATTTAATCATTGGTCAATAGTGCACTTATTTGTAAAGAGGTGAATTATTTACCAAAAATAAACAAACAAAATGACCAGGGATGCCCCTCCCCCCCAACCACACACAGATAAGAAACAGTCTAAAGCATGTTGACCCCCATGAAAATGAAAGAATAAAACAAAATTTCATGTATGCACAGTATTCCCATTGAGTTCTCACCAGCGGCCTGACCGATGGCAAACTGACTCCCTATGCTCTACTAGTTCTGTCCCCTCCCACGCACCCTAGCATCCCTCCAGCTCTGGCAATAACCTTGTCTCACTGTTTCCATACTTTGAAATCATCAGATATTATCACCCTGCGGTCGCTTTCCTGCTTTGTGGACATCAACATTTAACTCTCTGTGTATTCCACCCCTTTGGATTTCTGTAGTCAGTATACATAACTCTGCTTCCCTTTCAGCACTTCCTATGCATACGTCTGAATTTATTAATTGTGGAACAAAGTCATCAAGTACTTGAGAACTCCTCATGACTTCATAGATCACTTTTCTGTGGGCTGTCACTTCTTCACCTCTCCCCCCTCTGTCACATTTGTTTCTTGAACTGCACAGAGTAGCAAAGGTGCTTTGGCTGTTACTTCCTACAAAAAAAGAGATTTATAAAAGATTTTGCCAGAGTCGAGCCTGAGTCTGTTCTCTGGCTGCCCTCTGCCCGCTCTGTACCACACCTTCATTTTTTTTCAATTCTGTCAGCAAACAGGGACTTTAATTTCTCTCCTCTCCCCCCTCTCCTTATCTGCTGACCTGGGCTTGGCTTCTAATGTGGAGATGAAGAGCACTCTGTGAACATCTGCATAAGCCTAGGGTCTGCACTGCGTCCTGCTTCCCTTTCACACTCTGCCATTGTATGTCCCTCACTTTCTTTCTGATTATTTCATTACACTGACAAAGCATGTTACCTGCCATGGCCTGAAATCCAGAAATCTCTCACTGTCTCCTCGCGACACAGCGTTGCTTCCAGAGCCGGACATGACTCTGTCATGCAGTGCGTGTGCCAGGGCGTACACCGCATTGTATACGCTATAGCTGCTCCCAAGGTATTTCCTGTTACAATGCATTCGTGCGAATGGTGTCGTATTAGTGCTGCAGGATCTTCGGATGCTCTTGGGGCATCGGCTGTCACATAGAACTTTCCACCACACATCAGGCTTCATATCACGTGGAAACAAGGTAAAATTCACCTCACGGATAAATTTAGAAAAGCTTGGAATATTCTTTTTTGCCACTATGAATGCCAGGAAGTTGTTACTTTGCTGCCAGGTTAGGTTCAGCGCCTGGAGGTTTATGAAATAGGAGTTGTAAATGTCCACTTCAGCTGTGGTGATCCAGACACTGCCAGGTACAATAACATTCTTTATCGTAAATATGCTGAATGCATATTCTGAAGGACAGTAGAGAATGAACACTTTAGTTGCCAGCATGCGCTTGATCATTTTAACCATCTGCTCTTTGGTTATGGGCTTGTTGTGACTGAAGGTTTCTGTGACTGCGACGCAGCCTCCATTCTGCTCAATCCCTTCTTTTAGGATCTGGACTGCCCTCGTGCTGCTTTCATCATCAGATGCCATGATACTAACCCAGGTCCAGTCAAAATGTTTCAGTAGCTTGAGTATCCCGGCGCAGAGGGACAATTCACTGGCAACGGTGCGGTAGAAATAAGGGAACGTAACAATGTCACTCATAAGAAGATTCTGGGAGGCGTAGCTGATCTGTTGAAATAAACGTATTGAATTCCTCACATTTTATGTCATTGTGAGATTACATTTTCATTCACATAGGGGGTCATTTTCAAAGGAGTTACGCATGTAAATGTGACATACTATCGTAGCAATTTTCAAAAGCTATTTACTCGAGTAAAGTGCACTTACTTGAGTAAATCCTATGGACAATTCAATGGCATATATTGTAGCAATTTTGAAAAGCCCACTTACTTGAGTAAAGTGTATTTACTCGAGCAAAAACCAGTTTTGCTCGAGTAAATGCTTTTTAAAATCCGCCCCTTATTGCGTATTCAAAACATAATTATACCTGGAAAAGTAAAAGACCAAAAGTGGAAGATAAAGCCAACTTGCACGCAGCGGCAGGGCCGCTATGCTGAGCTCTGAGTGAGAGGTGGCATCGTACACCAGTGTGGAACAGCCACTCAGGTTAGGTGAGGGAGGTGCACGCAAAGACAATGTGCTTTCTGTTTATTTCCTCATTCATTTTGTTTGTTTGATATCTTTTTATTTGTATTAATTTCCTTTCATTTCTCATGTAGAGACCCTAGGTCTCCACTATCCAGTTGGTCCCTAGCTTAAGGATTTTAGGAAGGGAGAGTAGTTTGGAGACGATCCCTGCAGGCACCTTCACAGAGCTTTGCCTGGATTAGTCAGCAGGATGTGTATGAGGAGCAGTGGTGTTTGCTGTAGGTTTGGATTTGGTGCTGAGCTGCTGCAGTTTTGGAGTTCTCACCGTTTTTGGGTCCCAGGGCCTGATGCAGGGGAAGTGGCTTCTGTTTCTGCATTTTGCAGTGCTGAGTTGGAGAAGTAGTATGGTGGCTGATCTCTGTTTTAGGTTTCACAGCCTGACTCAAGGGAAGAGACTCTGCCCTGTGCCAGTACCCACAATATGGAAGGGATTGTGCTGGAGGAGGGAAGGAGATTTTGAGAGAAGTTTTGAGAAGAGCTGTTTTGTTTTTCACGAGGGTTTGTGTTTTGGGACCCTGTGCCTGCCTAAGGAGGAATATTTTCCCCTATCTTGGGAGGTCAGGAAGGTGCTTCCATCACCCAACTAAGAATGGACAGCAGTGACCTGACAGAGTAGCGACAGGGGAAAAAGAAAGGAGCATTTTTGCATTCCTTTGTTCTTGTTATTTTGGATTTCTGGCATCAGTTCCTGACCACTGAGAATGAAAGATATAATTTTGAATTCTGTTCACATTTCAGGACTTTCTACCCCAGATGTCCAGCTGGTTACCATACGAGAAAGAGAGAGGAGATCCCAGCCCCATTAGGAGTCCCTTCTCCCTTGGCCAGGAGTGCTGGGTCTTTCCTAGCACTGAAATTCTCTGGTGCCTGGGGGTCAATGCATTTGTGCACCCTCCGCCACCCTTCACCCCCATCCTCTTATTTATTTATTTTATTTATGCAGTTCTTATATACCGTTACACAGTGTTGTGTTCTGCGCCCGTGGCTGTCCGTGGGCGCGCCCCCCTACCTGGCCGCGGTCGCGACCCGCCGTGGCAAATCTCCAGAGGAGCCCTGGCCCGGTGCCGCTGCCCCCACGCATGGCGCCGGTCCCCGGGGTGCCCTCACGCGGGAGAGCCACCCTAGACTCCCCGGCGCGGCAACCCGCTTCTCCTCCGCGGATGGGATTCAAGATGGCCACCGCCATGGAATCCAAGATGGCCACCGCCATCTTAGGCGCGAGGCCGCACCCCCTCACTGAAATTAAAGGGACCTGATCCCTTTAATGATGCTCACCTGCTCCCAATGATCCAGAGCAGAGGAAGTATTTAAGGAGACTTCCTCTGCTCATTCCTTGACTTGGCAACATCCTCCACGCTGTCTAGTCTGCTTGCTTCGGTGAGTTCCTGTGCTCGGACTCTGGTTCCTGTTTCGTCTTGGTGTTCCTGGTTCCTGACTTCGGATTGGCTTACGGTGATTCCCTGGTTCCTGACTTCGGATTGGCTTACGGTGATTCTCTGGTTCCTGACTTCGGATTGGCAAGCGGTGATTCTCTGGTACACGACTTCGGACTGGTGAGCGTCGACCCTCTGGCACTTGACCTAGGACTCCTTCAAGACCACTGTCTCCAAGGGCCCACCTAAGTCCCAGCGGCCCAGGTCCCTACGGGCTCCTCCTGGGGGGACCGCTGGCTTCCAAGGGTGAAGACACGCTCCCCTTCGCGTCCCTTCTTCAGCCTCCGCTGCCGTCTCCGTCTCCAGTGCCAAGGGTCAGCTCGTCCCGTCTTCTGCTCTGCCTCGTCTCCCGACGAGAGAACCTACGGATCCTCCGAAAGGTGTACCATCCTCCCGTCGGCCAAGGGTCCACAAGCCTGAGCGTAACACAAGATTCTGTCTTTACGGTTTACATAGTAAAAATCATTATATAACAGTCAGAAACAGAATAAATACCATAAAATTCAATAAGAAATAAAAACAAGATAGGTAAAATCTACTCATTAAAATAAAATAAATATAGTTAAGAAAGTAGAAATGAGTTCCTCTGTCAACTTCTGTCTCAGTTATCCTCTTTGGCATTAATTCCATATGCTTGCTGAAAGCAACATGTTTTTTGGACTTTCTTGAATTTCTTCAAGTTATCCTGCACTCTGAGTTCCAGTGGCAGACTATTCCAAAGTTTTGGCCCTGCAATCGAGATAGCCCTGTCCCTCACTTCGCTAAAGTGAGCAGATCTAACAGTAGGCACTGAAAGTAATCCTTTATTTGCTTACCTTAGTTCTCGTTGAGGTACATGAAGTTTGATGATTGAGTTCAGCCAGTCTGTTTTGTCTCCATATATAATCTTGTGAATCACAGATAATGTTTTATGTTTGATTCTATACTCAATTTGTAACCAGTGTAAAGATTTTACGACTGGCGTAATGTGATCTCTTTTTCTTGTATTTGTTAGTATCCTTGCTGCGACATTTTGGATCACCTGAAGGGGCCGTATATTTATTTTGGGAAGTCCTAACATGGTAGAATTGCAATAGTCAAGTCCTGAAAACAATAACATCTGTACAACATATCTAAAATTATTTTGTGAGAGCAAGGGTTTTAAACGTTTCAAAAGTCTTAATTTATTAAAACCTTCCTTTACTTTTTTAGATTTGTGCGCTTTAAAATTTATTTCATGATCAATGATAAGTCCTAGGTTTCTAGTTGTATCCGTTAACTTAAAACATGTTTGATCATCAAGGGTGATTATTTTTTTTCTTGACTAATATTTTTTCTGTCTAAAACCATAAAAATGGATTTATCTAAATTTAAAACCAGTTTCATTTGTACGAGAAGTTGGCCAATAATTTTTAAGTACATTTCGACCATTTTAAAAGTGGATTCAATATTGCTTTCTATTGGAAATAGCAGCTGAATATCATCCGCATAAATATAATAAGTTAAGCCTAAACCGGTTAACAAATGACATAGCGGTAAAAGGTACACATTAAATAAAGTGGCTGATAGAGCTGAGCCCTGCGGAACTCCTGTTGTCAATTTTATCTTTTCTTACATAATATCTTTAATCCTAACCGTAAACGTTCTATTTTCTAAAAATGATCTAAACCATTTTAGGGTAATATCTGCTAATCCAATATCTTGCAGGCTCTTGAGGAGGATATTATGATCTACCATGTCGAAGGCCACCGAAAGATCTAACAATACAAGTAAAAATCTTTGGCCTCTATCAAAACCCCTGAGAACCAAGTCTGACAGAAATAATAATAATGTCTCAGTACTATATAGTTTGCGAAAACCGTGCTGTGCTGTATAAAGGACCTCATTATTTTCTAAGTGCTCGCTGAGTTGTTTGTTTACTACTTTCTCAATTAATTTTGCCAAAAATTTGAAATTGGCCTATAATTCTTTAAGATCATAGGATCTAGGTCTGGCTGTTTCAAAATTGATCTTACTATTGCATTTTTTAATGGTGCTGGCATAATTCCTTCATTGAGGGATTGATTAATTATGGCCACTAAGAATGTACTAATTGATTCAACGCACTGTTTAAGAGTTAATGTATTAATCGTGTCCAAAGGGTGATTTGCTGGATTTATTTTCAGAATCAGATTTTCAATTTCAATTTCAATTTTTGTTGTATTTTCAAATCTTGACCATTTTGGTAACTCCCTTTTTGGCATATTAATATTCTGTGTTGGAATATGATCCAAAGTCTCAATCAGGTTATCTATCTTAGTTTTAAAAAATAATGCTATTTCTTCACATCGTGATTCTGGTAATGTTTCGCATCTCAGAGGGTCACTCGTAAGTTTAGTAACAATGTCAAATAAAGTTTTTGGATTATTTGCAAATCTGTGAATTTTAGCATTGTAATATTGTTTTTTGTGTTATTTATCATTTTCTTATAATAGGCCAGATAAACTTGATAATTACCTAAATCTAATATTGATTGATTGAGTTTTCTGCCATTTTCTTTCTTTTCTTCTTAATACAATTTTTGTTTGTCTTAAATCATTATTAATAAACACAGGTAGTTGGATCGATGTAAAACAGGACTTTATTGAATCTTGCCCGACTCTGGCCGAGTTTCGTTCAAAGAGCTGCCTCAGGGGTTTAAGAGCCACTTGAATTGGCTTAGATCACCTCAAAGCTATCACATAGCAAGGTCGGAAAAGTGTTTCACAGCAGGCATTTGGATCGGTTTTCAAATCAAGGACTTTTAAAAGCAAGGCTTTAAAAGTAATGATATTGCATTTCCTTTCGCCGCTCAGCAATGGTTAGTGGTTATTTGCTATTTCCTGTGTTATGGTATGCCAACTATTTGTTGCATTTTCAATATCATTAATCTCTGTGTCCAATAATGCTTAAGCTAATTCATTTGAAAGTAATTCTATATTATAAGTTTTTCTATATTGAAAGGTAATTTTTTTATTCATTTCCTTTTTATCATAATTTGAAAAGGCTATATTTGCATCTAATAGAAAATGGTCAGACCAGGGAACAGGACTAATGCCTAACTTTAGGTCGTTTACTATTTTGGAATTTGCGAATATCAAATCTAAAGCATGTCCACTTTTGTGAATAATGTTTAAAGTGAGTAAATTGAAGCCTAGTGCTTGCAACGCTTCAAATAGTGTATTGCATGCTAGGGATCGAGGTGAGATATTCATATTTATTATTTAATTTATTATTTAACACTTTTCTATACCGACCTTCATAGTTAAAGACCATATCAGATCGGCTTACATCGAATTGGGGGACAATAACAAAAACAGTAGATTTAACCGGAAGAACAAAGTTACATATAACAAGGATATAAAACTTGGAAGCATAGACTGCTAGAGAAATAAAGGTCTAGGAACGCAGTAAACAAAAGAATAAACTATTGGTGAGTTGGGAGAGGATCTTATTAAGGACTACGGAGATCCATTGTTCAAGAGGATGTTCGGTCGTCTAATGTGTATCCAGGTGATCTGAGAAGGCTTGGTGGAAAAGCCAGGTTTTAAGTTTTTTCCTAAATGTTATGAGGCTGGGTTTCAGTCTAAGGTCGGAAGGGATGTTATTCCAGATAGCTGGGCCTGCTATCGAGAAGTATCTGACTTTGGTCGAGGTGAGGCGTGTGGCTTTTGTAGGTGGGGCCTGTAGAGTTCCTTTGTAAATTTCTCTAGTCGGTCTGTGAGAAGTATGTAGCTTGAGAGGGAATTCCAGGTCTAGATGCAGGTGGTTGTAGATGGATTTGTGAATTAAGGTGAGTGATTTGTGAAGGATTCTGTAGTTCACTGGGAGCCAGTGTAAATTACGGAGGATGGGTGATATGTGTTCTCCACGGTTGGTGTTGGTCAGGATTCTAGCTGCAGTGTTCTGTATCAATTGTAGAGGCTTAATTGTAGAGCTGGGGAGACCTAAGAGGAGAGCACTGCAGTAGTCTATTTTTGCAAATATCAAGGCTTGCAGAACTGTCCTGAAGTCGTGAAAGAATAGTAGAGGTTTGAGTCTTTTTAATACCTGAAGTCTATAGAAACAATCTTTGGTTGTGGTGTTGATCATTTTCTTTAGGTTCAGGCGATTGTCGAGTAGAGCCCCTAGATCTTACATGGGTCTGTGTGATCTGGGTGTTGAAGATGGTCTGTGGGAGTGGGTTGTCTTGGTTGGGGGAGATGAGGAGGTGTTCTGTCTTAGATGCATTAAGAACCAAATTAAGACTGTTGAGTAGGCTGGAGATGGATTTTAGGCAGTTGTTCCAGTGCGAGAATGATTTTTCGAAGGATTCTGTTATCGGGATCAGAATCTGCACATCATCTGCATATAAGTAATGTGTTAGGTTAAGGTCTGTTAGAAGTTGGCAGAGGGGGAGGAGGTAGATGTTGAAGAGAGTGGGTGATAAAGAGGATCCTTGTGGAACGCCAATTGAGGAACTTGTCGAAGGTGATTCTTTGTTATTGATCTTAACTTTGAAGTTTCTATTACTGAGGAAAGACGAGAACCAACTGAGGACTGATCCTGATATACCTATGTCTGCTAGTCGGTTCAAGAGGATGGAGTGGTTGATGGTATCGAATGCCGCCGAGATGTCTAGGAGTACTAGAAGAAAGGAGTAGCCCTTGTCTAATCCCATAATAATGTGGTCTGTTAATGAAATGAGAAGCGTTTCTGTACTGCGAGATTTGCGAAATCCGTATTGCGATGGGTATAGGATATTGTGTTCTTCTAGATATTCTGCAAGCTGGGTATTAACCAGTTTCTCTGTTACTTTGGCTAAGAAAGGGAGATTTGAGATGGGGCGGAAGTTAGCATGATCTTTGGGGGTCTAAGTTGTGCTTCTTGAGGAGGGGTTTAAGAGAAGCGGTTTTTAAGCTGTCTGGGTACCTCCCTTGGGTTAGCGAGCAGTTTATAATGTTAGCGAGTGGTCCAGAGATCCTGTTTGGAATCAGTAGCAGCAGTTTGGATGGGATGTTGTCAGCTGGGTGGCTCGAAGGTTTCTGTCTCTTGAGGAGGGATTCGATCTCACCGGGGGATGTTAATTCGAAGTTGTTGAGTTTGACTCCAGTGTCGGTGTGAATGTTGATGAATGTAGAACAGGGGGTAGTATTGGTTGGTAGTAGTGCTAGAGTATTTGCAATCTTCTGCTGAAAGAATGAGGCAAGCTAATTGGCCTTAGATTGTGCTTGTTCGTCAGGTATCGTTGGAGGGTATGACTTTGTGATTTGTGATACATAGGAGAAAAGCGCTTTGGCGTCATATTGGAGATTGTGGATTTTGTTTGCATAATATTCCCTTTTTGACTTTAGAATTAAGGTCCTGTAATGATGTAGGGTTCCTTTGCATGTCGATAGCGTAGAAGAGTTAGGGGTTTTGCGCCATCTGTTTTCTTTGTTACATAGGACTAGTTTCATCCGTTTGAGCTCAGTGGAGAACCAGGGTTGATGTCCTTTTTTTTCTGGGTTTATTAATTTGGAGACTGCTGGGCATAACTTATTTGCAACAGCTTCCGTAATGTTGTGCCATGAGAGAACAGCTGTATCGGGGTTGGATAGATCTAGGTTTGAGAGTTCTTTTGCAAGATGGTCGCTGAGTGTCTCAGATGCACATGATTTCCTGAAGTGAATGGTGGCAGGGTACTGAGGGTTGTGAGTCTGTTGTTTTGCAGTGACCTTGGTGGTTATCAGAAAGTGATCTGACCATGGGACTGGAGTACAGGAGGGTGCCGAAGAGCAGGTGAACTTCGAGTTAATAAAGATAAGGTCCAGCGTGTGTCCTGCTTTGTGTGTCGGGTTATTGATGATCTGCGTGAATCCCATTGCACTGAGGGCATTAAGGAAAGTTTTGCAATTGGAGGAGCGGGGTGAGGCGTCGGTGTGTAAGTTAAAATCTCCCATGATCATGGTAGGGAGGTCTGAGTCTATGTGCTTCACTATGGTTTCAATGAGGGGGGAGGCGTCCGCTTCAAGTATTCCTGGGGGGGCGTAGACTAGTAGTAGTTGAAGTTGTTGCGATTTGACTAAGCCCAGTTCTAATTTAGATTCGGACCTGATTGTTTGCGGTGTAAGTCTGAGATCTTTTTTGGTTGCAAGTAGTAAACCGCCCCCTCGTTTTTTGAGTCTGTTGATAGATAATATGTCATACTTGTGTATAGGTAGTTGGTTAATTAGAGCAATGACTGAATTTTTTAACCATGTTTCTGTGATGGCACAGGTGTCTGGGTCGGACTCTAGTAGATAGTCATTGAGGATGTGCGTCTTTTTAGTCAGTGATTGTGCATCAAATAGGGTTACCGAAAGTAGGGAGAGACCTAGGAACTGGGTGAGTGGGGTGATCATGATTGGAATGAGAGATCTATGGCTTCTTGATGGTAATACTAGCGCAGGGTAAGTGCTGGTGTGGAAACTGCGGTGTCTGACCGGTATATGGTGAGTTAGCATTTCTTCCCCCAGTTCCGTTGTTGTGATATGAGAGTAGGCGCAGTGTTTGAGATGGTGGGGGATTTGATATCCCAGAGGAGGGGTGTTGGCGCAGATTGCGCAGTCCTAGTTTAGAGCGTCGCGGTGTTGCTTCCCGGCGCGGTCGTAAATGCTTCACGGTAGGTCCTCAGAAGATGGATGATTCGCGGGCTGGATTGGACTTAGCTAGCCGCCGGTCTTCTTCTGGTTGGCTGTCTTGCAGTTTTCGGAAGGTTGGCCGGGACACATGTAGGGGCGGGCTCAGCCACGAGAGTGAACGGGAGCTGGCCACGAGCGTAGCCTAGATTAGTCGCCGTCGGTGAGCGATCCCGTTGAGTTAAGAGTGAAGGAATGGGAACAAAGAGATGAGCGAGGAAGCGGGAAGGAAAAAAGGCCTTACCCCGGTGGGACGTCGGCGCCGTTTGCGCAGGCCTTGTTTAGAATGCTGTGGTCATAGCTGCTTCACAGCAGGTTGGAGTAGAGGTATTCCGCTGCGGGTTGTTGGGTAGTAGGGATCAATGGTGAATAGCAGAATAGTGGTGGTAATTCAGCGAAGTCCTTCAGTGCTGTCTGAAGGGGCTGCCCGAAGGGGCGCACAAAGGGGCAGGCCCCTTTGTTGCACTCCTTCAGCGCACGATGCTCGGCGCCGGAGCTTCCTAATAATTTAAAGAGCCTCAGGGCACTTCGTGATAGGTTGCTGGGGAATCAGCTGAGATAGGCTGTTCCCCAGTGGCTGGTTAGAGGGCGGGCCTTCTCGACGGTCGTGGCGGCGGCAGGATGGCGCTGTAGGCCGCATGGTCGGGCGCGGACCCACCGAGGGTAAGAGAGAGTTTAATGGCCTTACCCCGATGGGTCTGTGGCGCCGATCGCGCAGGCCTTCCCTCGAGCCGACTGCCGCGTTGCTGAGGAGGGTCGCCGGAACTTCCTAATAATTTAAAGAGCCTCAGGGCCCTTCGTAATAGGTTGCTGGGGAATCAGCTGAGATAGGCTGTTCCCCAGTGTCTGGTTAGAGGGCGGGCCTTCTTGATGGTCGGGGCGGCGGCAGGACGGTGCTGTAGGCTGCGTGGTCGGGCGCGGACCCACCAAGGGTAAGAGAGAGTTTAATGGCCTTACCCCGATGGGTCTGTGGCGCCGATCGCGCAGGCCTTCCCTCGAGCCGACTGCCGCGTTGCTAATCGCTGAGCAGAATTGAGGGTTTTTCTAGATTAAAAAATGATGTTAAGCTTTCTATAATTGGTGAAATATTAGATTCAAGTAAACGGGGGGGGGGGGGGGGGGCAATATACCAAGCAGATTTGTAAATTATCTGAATCAAATACAGCAATTTCATGTTTATCTGGAATTTCAAATGCCCTTTTTTTTTAACTTTAGACTTTTTTTTACTGTTTAACAATAGTCCTCCACCTTTTCGCAGTGGCCTGGGAACGGAATTAACATTGTACTTTTCATTTGCAATCTCATTTAATACCACCATATCCGTTTTTTTTAGCCATGATTCTGTAATGGCTATAAAATCTAGGGAAGAATCTCTTAATATATCATCAATTATTGCCTTTTTTGCAATTAATTGGATATTTATTAGAATGAAGGACAACATTAGACAATTACTCATCATATTCAAACTATTGGTGTTTTATATTGATTAAATTTGGGTTCTTTTCTATTTTCATTTTTGGGTTTTTTTCTGGTTGTTTAAAGTTATAATTTGGTCCAAGCTTTTGTTGGTTAATCAAAACTGGGATCTTTTTTATTTGATGAGCTTTATCTGTTGCAGAGATGGTATTCATTTTGTAATTTCTTACCCTTGGGGCTGCACGAAGGGGCCCCTTTGTGAGCCCCTTCGTGCAGCCCCAAGGGTAAGAAATTACAAAATGAATACCATCTCTGCAACAGATAAAGCTCATCAAATAAAAAAGATCCCAGTTTTGATTAACCAACAAAAGCTTGGACCAAATTATAACTTTAAACAACCAGAAAAAAACCCAAAAATGAAAATAGAAAAGAACCCAAATTTAATCAATATAAAACACCAATAGTTTGAATATGATGAGTAATTGTCTAATGTTGTCCTTCATTCTAATAAATATCCAATTAATTGCAAAAAAGGCAATAATTGATGATATATTAAGAGATTCTTCCCTAGATTTTATAGCCATTACAGAATCATGGCTAAAAAAAACGGATATGGTGGTATTAAATGAGATTGCAAATGAAAAGTACAATGTTAATTCTGTTCCCTTTGTCGCGCTCCTTCGGCGTGCGACACCTAGGGATCCCTGCGCCGCTCAAGTAACCCCCTCGATGCCCTGGAGATGACATCAGTGGGTGGAGTCAGGCTCGTGGGGGGAAACAGAGTGGCGCGTTGTACCTCGGAACTCTTGTAGGTATGCTTAAGGTCATAGAAAGTCAGTGGTGTCTCTAGACAGAATTGGGGGGAGGGCAACGGGGATCAAGGTAAATATGAAGGGGGTCAAGCCAAAGTGACATTTCCACACATGACACCCACCTCCGCAGCGTGGCCCCTGGTCTTTAAATTGGCTATAACAAAAGAGACAATAATGAAACGTTGTCAGGGCCTGCTGCACAATTTAAAAAACGCTGTCCATAAGAAACATAAGAAACATAAGAAAATGCCATACTGGGTCAGACCAAGGGTCCATCAAGCCCAGCATCCTGTTTCCAACAGTGGCCAATCCAGGCCATAAGAACCTGGCAAGTACCCAAAAACTAAGTCTATTCCATGTTACCATTGCTAATGGCAGTGGCTATTCTCTAAGTGAACTTAATAGCAGGTAATGGACTTCTCCTCCAAGAACTTATCCAATCCTTTTTTAAACACAGCTATACTAACTGCACTAACCACATCCTCTGGTAACAAATTCCAGAGTTTAATTGTGCCTTGAGTAAAAAAGAACTTTCTCCGATTAATTTTAAATGTGCCCCATGCTAACTTCTAATAAAACTTCTATTATAATTATTTCATTGCCTCATTCAACCAATTCTAAATGGACATGAGGGTGAAGTCTGGAATCTATGTAGGAAGGGACAGAATCTAAATGTAAATCCTGCACCTCCAGTTCTGACACATAGGGCACATTCACAGAAATTCCCCCAGGAATGAAGCATGACTGCTTCCCCACTATACATGCATTCTCCCTTACTCTTCGGAAGCCCATTTGATCCACAAATCTATTTTGAAGAATTGGCATGTTTTACAGATGCATAGTATTTTTCAGTCACCTCCACTAATCACACTTTCATGAGCCACCAATTTGAGAAACATCTTGGGTCATTCTGGTTTTTCAGGTTCTTCCTCTGCAGATGAAATGATTGTGGGATTGCATCAGCCCTGCAATAATTGTTCAGTATTTTCAGTCTCTATGTCTGTCACAAGTACGATCATCTTAAGTACAGGTTATGAGATCTACCTGAAATATATTACTTCTTATATATCGATAATGGTAATCTACATGATTAGATGCCCTTGTGATCTCTTATACATTGGAAAGACCATGCGTCTTTTAAAGACCCATATGATTGAACATCGATCTAATATTAAACATGCTCAGGTGGACAAACCTTTAGTGTCACATTGTATACAGTTTGGACATTGGTTTGAAGACATTTCTTTTTGTGCCATTGATCATATACCAGAACATTGGCGAAGGGGCAACCGGGAACTACTGCTGTTAAAATCTGAACAACGCTGGATTTATAGACTAAAAACTATCATCCCGAATGGGCTCAACACTGAGTTGGACTTAGATGTATTTTTGGGATAATTGTTTTTTCTTTTTGGTTGATGGTTTTATGGATCACTTCGGTGGTGGGATCACTTCGGTGGTGGGAAAAGTAATGGAGTCACTGTTGAAAGAGAGAATAGTGAATTATCTACAGTCGGGAGAATTGCTGGACCAGAGGCAGCATGGATTCACCATTGGAAGATCCTGTCAGACAAATCTGATTGACTTTTTTGACTGGGTAACCAAGGAATTGGATCAAGGAAGAGCACTCGATGTCATCTACTTGGACTTCAGCAAAGCTTTTGACACTGTCCCGCACAGGAGACTGGTGAATAAAATGAGAAGCTTAGGAGTGAGTGCCGAGGTGGTGGCCTGGATTGCAAACTGGTTGACGGACAGAAGACAATGTGTGATGGTAAATGGAACTCTCTCTGAAGAGAGAGCGGTTTTAAGCGGTGTACCGCAGGGATCGGTGTTGGGACCGGTCCTTTTCAATATCTTTGTGAGCGACATTGCGGAAGGGATAGAAGGTAAGGTATGTCTTTTTGCGGATGACACTAAGATCTGCAACAGAGTGGACACGCCGGAAGGAGTGGAGAGAATGAGACGGGATTTAAGGAAGATGGAAGAGTGGTCGAAGATATGGCAGCTGACATTCAATGCCAAGAAGTGCAGAGTCATGCATATGGGGAGTGGAAATCCGAATGAACTGTATTCGATGGGGGGAGAAAGGCTGATGTGCACGGAGCAGGAGAGAGACCTTGGGGTGATGGTATCTAATGATCTGAAGTCGGCGAAACAATGTAACAAGGCGATAGCTAAAGCCAGAAGAATGCTTGGCTGCATAGAGAGAGGAATATCGAGTAAGAAAAGGGAAGTGATTATCCCCTTGTACAGGTCCTTGGTGAGGCCTCACCTGGAGTATTGTGTTCAGTTCTGGAGACCGTATCTCCGAAGAGACAGAGACAAGATGGAGACGGTCCAGAGAAGGGCGACCAAAAAGGTGGAAGAGAGAAGGAAGGAGAAAAAATGTGTGAAGCTTGCTGGGCAGACTGGATGGGCCGTTTAGTCTTCTTCTGCAGTCATTTCTATGTTTCTATGTTTCTATGGATCGTCTTTTCTTTTCTCTTCTTTTTTCAAAATGTCATTCTTTATAACAGCGCTAAGGAAGCTGGTTCATCATATATGATTTGCATTTCAGTGACGTCAAAGATTTACACCATTTGAGACTTGGGTATTTAATGAGACGCGGACGTCGGCTTCATTTCCTCTGTTCCTGTGAAGAGACGGTTGAGACGCCGAGTCCATTTTGAGATGGTAGCCTTGGTAGTGAGATAAGTACTTTTTTGCTTTCACTATTAATTATTACTACATTGAAAGTATGTTTTTGATATTATTTTTAGGCAAAGACTCTTTTGATAATGATTTTCGCATGCCCCTGATGAAGCATTATTGTGAAACCCCAGCCATGTAGGCCGGTTTTATAGTATATGCTGCGCGTCCCACTCGTGCCCGACCCATTCCCGGGTCCGCTTACCGTTCTTCCACGCCAGCCAATCCCGGGTCAGCCTTCTTCGCGTCTGCCACCAGCTCCACTTAGCCACAGCATTCCACGGCAGCATTCCCTGATGCTTCAGCTCCCAGCTCCAGCCAGGCCTCATGGCGGGGCTCAGTGTCCTCTGTGGCGTCGGCCCCATTCCTAGGCACGTGTGCAGACTGACCTGGCTCTTAAAGGGCCAAGGGCAGTCCCAGCTCTGCGGTGCACCCAGATTGATCCCTGTATAAAGGGAAGTGCCTCACATCACTTCCTTGCCTTGACAATCGGGTCGATCACCTAGTGATAGTAAGTTTGCCTTCCTGCGTTCCAGTGTCCTTTCTCCTGTGTCTTGTTCCAGCCTCCTGTTCCAGCGTCCTCCTGTTCCAGTATCCTCCTGTTCCTTCGTCTCCCCAGGTAGTACCATTTGGACTGTCTTCTCGGTACTGACCTCTGCCTGTTCCTTAACTACGTTTGATCGCCGCCTGGATTTGACCTTTGCCTGTTTCTTCGATCACGTCTGACTGCCGCCTGGAACTGACCTCTGCCTGTCCACTGACCACGTCTGCACGCTGCCTGGAACTGACCTCTGCCTGACTACTGACCACGTCTGAACGCAGCCTGGAACTTGACCTTTGCCTGATCTGACTGTCCATGGACTGAGCACTGGTACTGACCCCTGCTTTGGCTGACTAAGCTATCCTTGACTCTGCCCTTGATCCTCGCTCTACATTCAGAGACTCTGTTCTGGCCTTCTCTGGCTCCCGGACTATCGAACCTGAACATCGACCGCACACCCTTGTTCGTGGTGGACACACACTTGAACTTTATCTCTCGGAGATCCTGCTAGGCCCACCTAAGATCAGTCGGCCTGGGTAACCAAGGGCTCAACCTGAGGGAACCCCAGGTTGCTACTGGTGAAGCTCCAGCTAGCCTCTGTCTCCTCCTGCGCTCCGCTTCTTGGTGGCAGGCGCTCTCTGGGTCTGACCAGTGAGCCTTCCAACCCTGCACCAGGCCAAGGGTCCACCTCCCGGCACAACAGTATACATCAAAAGAGACTGCTGTTCACATATACTCTGTGGATTGGGGATAAAGATATAGGGGCAGATTTTAAAAGCCCTATGCGCGTAAATCCAGCTAGATTTACGCGTGCAGGGGGGTTATGTCCGCCAAGCCTATTTTGCATAGGCCTGGAGATGCACGCATGTCCCGGGGCTTGAAAAAAGGGGTGGGGGCATGGCCAGAGGCCTTTATATGGCCGCTAGGCCAGGGGATCACGCGTAGGCACATGCAACATACGCCTGCCCAGAGGCAGGCGCAACTTATAAAACAAAGGTTAGGGGGGTGAGGTTTAGGTAGGGCTGGGGGGCGGGTTAGGTAGGGGAAGGGAGGGGAAGGTGGGGAGGGAACGGGGAAAGCCACCGGGCCTCGCCTAGGGCTCAGCGTGTGCAAGGTGCACTAGTGTGCACCCCCTTGCACGCGCCGACCACGGATTTTATAACATGCGCGCGGCTGCGTGTGCATGCTATAAAATCGGGCATAGATTTTTGTGCGCCGGGTTGCGCGCACAAATCTACGCCCGCGCTTAGGTATTAAAATCCAGCCCATAGTTTTTACAAAAATGAACAAAAAGACAAACAGAGATTATACATCGTTTACATAAATATTTTTTGGATGAGATTAAAAAAAATATTTTTTGTGAAGGTGAATGATTAGAAGACCGGTTGGTTTCTAATGAAACTTACAACATTGCTGACACCTTCACCTAGGCTTTTGCAAAAATAGACTGTGTGGTTCCAATGTTTTTGCTACAGTTTACTAGAGTGGGTGACTGTTTGGACTCTCCTTGAATTTCAAGTTGTGTATCGGTAATTGAAATCTCCCATTATTACTACACTCTGTTGCGTCCATCGGTCTCAGACGGCTTCGACCTTTGTGCCTCACCTTTTTCTCCACTCTCCCTGACAACCTTGGGAAGATGGCTACCACCGCGTCTGCTTGCCGCTCTCTCTGGAGTCCCCGGAATGGCTATGGCGTAGCCTCACTCCATGTTTCTCCTAAGGGCCTCCTAGGGTGTGCACATGCACGCCACCCACGTCTTTATCCATGTCATGGCGGGAACCTCGGGGGCATCACCCTTGAGTGATGTCACACCATCCGGGTATTTAGCCTGCCCACGATTGCTAGTTAATTGAGTTAGCAAAGACCAGTAAGTCTTCGATCATGATCGGTCTGAGCTACTCTGCCGCTTCCTGCTGCCGCTGGAAGCACTCTGCCTTTCGGGGTAATTCTCTAACCTGGGTACCCGCTCCTCTGGGGCCCTTTGCTCTCTTTCAGGTGCCTATCTGGGATCAGGTACTCGCTCCTTGAGGGCCTGCTCTCCCTGGTTCGGTATCTGTATACTACTACTTCTGCCAGCTGGTGTCTTCACCATACAGCTACCAATTCTGTGAGTAATCTAACTTTCTCAGTCTGTCTCTTCTACAGCTCTGCTGTACTGGGAACCTGCATCTGGATCTCACTATATCATCTCAGTGAGACGGGTCTCCTCTGCCGAGGGCCCCTGGACTGCTACCTCTGGTGGTAAACAATAGCTGTACAATAAAAGACAAATCTCTGTGTTTGTGCATCCTAAGTCTAGCCCAGTACTGTGGCTCCTCATGGGGCTCCTCCCCGTGGGCATGGTCATCCCCACAGTACCCAAGAATCCACTCAAACACCTCAAAACCATAACAGATTGCTAACTCCATGGATTTGGCTCAGCTCACTGTATTGTAGGCCATCCCAGGCCTGGCCCAGCGAATCTCCGAACAGCAGAACATGCTGGAGAACTTGACTGCTGCATTCAATCAGCTACACGCACAGATGAACTCACCGACCACCACAGGTAAAGAAGTTACATCGCCAGAAGTGATGGTCAAAACAATTGTACCTCTATCTGCTCCAACTCACTTCTCAGGGGAAGTTTGGAGATGTAGAGGATTTATCAACCAATGTTGCATGCACTTTTCCCTGCAACCTAATCATTTTTCTACAGCCTATGCCAAGACCACCTACATCTTGTCTTATTTGGATGGAAGAGCGTTGGCCAGGTTCCTTGAACTGTTCAGATCAGTATTCGATGACCCTGCCCTGCACACAACTGCAGGATCTTCATTGGTTCACCTGAAGCAAGGTAACAAACCTTTATCAGACTTCGCCATAGAATTCAAGACAATGGTGTCAGAATTACATTGGGACCCTAAATGCCTGAGGACCCTCTTCTTTGAAGGACTGAACTCCTGTTTGAAAGACGAGCTGGCAGCTCACGAGATGCCAGAGACCTTGGCTGAACTGTTGAAGTTGGCAACAAGGATTGATCGCCAACTTCGTGACAAGGTTCAAGAGACCAAGACTCCCAGAAGACCCCTTCAAGGTGAAACTCGAGTTAAGTCAACTCCCAGGCCTGCTCCTTCAGGCCTGGTTGCTGGTGAAGAAGAACCAATGCAATTAGGCCATAGTCATCTGACTTCAAAAGAGAGGCGAACGCGAAAGAGGTTGGGACTATGCATGTATTGTGGACAAGCTGGTCATGCTGTACAAACATGCCCTATATGTCCGGGAAACTGGCAGACCTAAGTCCTGTGGGAGGACTCTTCTTAGGTCTAACTGCAGCCTCTCCTCCACTCTCTCTTCCTGTATCCTTAATCTGCGTACCTTTAGAATACGCTTGCCCTTGTGGACTCTGGGGCAGGAAGCAACTTTATCCTGAAGCGACTAGTGGAACACTTGCGGATCCCCACCACTACCATGAAGTCTCCACTATTCCTATCTTCAATTCATGGGGAGCCCTTACCAGGCAAAGTAACTTTGCTCACCGAACCAGTGCAACTACGGACTGGTGCTCTCCATACAGAGACTATTTCCTTCTTTGTGCTAGAGAAGGCCATGCACCCTTTAGTATTGGGGCTATCGTGGCTGCAGCAGCATATGCCTCAATTCAACTGGGCCACTCTGGAACTTTCACATTGGGGTCCAGATTGCCATGGTAAATGTCTGATGGAGGTCTCTCCAATACCCTGCATGCCAACTACTAGAGATGTGCAATCGTTTATCACGAATTAGGCAATTACAACGAAATTGCCTAATTCGTCGTGGTTCGGGGGCCCAGAAACCCGAAAAGGATTTTCACCGAACTTCGGGGAAAATCCGTTTTTCGGGTTTGTATGGGGAGAGAGGCACATTTTTTTAAAAATTAAAAACCACCCTAAACATTACGATTAACTATAATACAACCCCCCCCCCCAATCCCGATCCCTCCCCAAGACTTACCAACATCCCTGGTGGTCCAGCGGGGTCCCGGGTGCCATTTGTCCCTCCGTGCCCGGTGTGCCACTGCCAGCCATGCTCAAAATGGTGCCGAATAGCCTCTGAACTACCATGTCACAGGGGCTACTGGCGCCATTGGTCAGCCCCTGTCACATGGCCATAGGCGCCATCTTGTGCTCCTGACCCCCCCAGGAGCCCCCTCCTGGTCAGGAGGGGGCTCCTGACCCCCCCAAGGCTTGACCCCCCAAGGCTTGACCCTCCCAAGGCTTGCCAATAATCCCTGGGGGTCCAGCAGGGGTCCGGGAGCGATTTCGTTGTCAGCTGCCAGTAATCAAAATGGCGCTGATAGCCTTAAGAACATAAGAACATAAGAAAATACCATACTGGGTCAGACCAAGGGTCCATCAAGCCCAGCATCCTGTTTCCAACAGTGGCCAATCCAGGCCATAAGAACCTGGCAAGTACCCAATAACTAAGTCTATTCCATGTAACCATTGCTAATGGCAGTGGCTATTCTCTAAGTGAACTTAATAGCAGGTAATGGACTTCTCCTCCAAGACTTCTCCTCCAAGAACTTATCCAATCCTTTTTTAAACACAGCTATACTAACTAACTAAGGGTAGCCCCTTATACTAAACACAGCTATACTAACTAAGGGTAGTCCCTGTGCATACTATGTCACAGGGGCTACCGGCGCCATTGGTCAGCTCCTGTCACATGGTAAGAGCACAAGATGGCACCGTTGGCCATGTGACAGGGGCTGACCAATGGCGCCGGTAGCCCCTGTGACATGGTAGCTCAGAGGCTATTCGGCACCATTTTGAGCATGGCTGGCAGTGGCACACCGGGCACGGAGGGACAAATGGCACCCGGGACCCCGCTGGACCACCAGGGATGTTGGTAAGTCTTGGGGAGGGATCGGGATGGGGGGGGGGAGTTTGTATGTAATGTATTAAAATGAATTTAAATGCGTGGGTTGGGGGTTTTTTTAGCTTCGTTTTCCCATGTCGTTTTTTGGCCCGGTTTCAGTTTTCCCCGTTTCGTTTTTTTTTCGGTTTTCAAAAAAACTAAACGATAAAAACCGAACTTTACCACGAAGTATCCGAGTCAAAAAACGACCCGGTAGAAAAAAACGAAGCACTCAAGCAGTTCATTCGCGCCTACATTGGATCATGTCAAAATGACTGGGCTGAACTGTTGCCCTGGGCTGAATTCGCCATCAACTCTCATCCAGCAACTTCAACTGGATCAACACCTTTTGAAGTGGTCTACAGACGACTACCATTACCACCTTTACCACTTCCACTTTCAGTGTCATCATCGGCAGCTCAATCTACTGCCAAAGATATCTTACAATTTTGGACTAAGACTAAAGAGATGCTCCAGAAAGCAGGACTAAGAGCAAAGAAAGACTATGATGCCCACCACTGCAAGGCTCCTGAATTCCAGCCTGGTGACAAAGTTTGGCTGTCTACTAAACATCTAAGTCTCAAGCTACCATCAGCTTGTTTTGCTCCTCGCTTTGTCAGACCTTTTCCCATTCTCCGATGACTGGGTACTCTTACGTACAGTCTGAAACTTCCACCAGCGATGAAGATTAATAATGCGTTCCATGTCTCACTACTGAAACCACTAGTCCTTAGCGAGTTTTCTAACAAGATACCGGAACCTACACCTACTGATGCAGAAGAAGACATCGACTACAAGGTAGACGCTATCCTTGATGTGAGAAAGAGAGGCAGAGTATGGGAATACCTCCTGTCATGGGAGGGTTTTGGACCTGAAGAAAATTCTTGGGAACCTTTGGCTAATATCATGGATAAAGAGATGCTTCAGCAATACCACAGAACAAATCCTCAGAACCCAAGACCAGGTAGGAGGTCTGGAGGGGGCCCTTTGAAGGGGGGTACTTTTGCGTCCATCGGTCTCAGACGGCTTCGACCTTTGTGCCTCACCTTTTTCTCCGCTCTCCCCGACAGCCTTGGGAAGATGGTTACTGCCGCGTCTGCTTGCCGCTCTCTCCGGCATCCCCGGAATGGCTATGGCGTAGCCTCATGCCATGTTTCTCCTAAGGGCCTCCTAGGGTGCGTGCGCGCACGCCACCCATGTCTTTATCCACATCATGGCAGGAACCTCGGGGACATCCCCTTCGAGTGACGTCATGCCATCCGGGTATTTAGCCTGCTCACGATTGCTAGCTAATCGAGTTAGGAAAGACCAGTAAGACTTCAATTGTGATCAGTCTGACCTACTCTGCTGCTTCCTGCTGCCGCTGGAAGCACTCTGCCCTTCGGGGTAGTTCTCTAACCTGGGTACCCGCTCCTCGGGGGCCCTTTGCTCTCAGGTGCCTATCTGGGATCAGGTACTCGCTCCTCGAGGGCCTGCTCTCCCTGGTTCGGTATCTGTATTCTACTACTTCTGCCAGCTGGAGTCTTCACCATATAGCTACCAACTCTGGGGCCGATACAGTAAAAACGCGGGAGAGCGGGCGCTCGCCCGCTCTCCCGGCGCGTGCACAGGCCACTCTCTTGTGCGCGTGATTCAGTATTTTAATTTATTAAAATTAGGCCCGGCAGTAAAAAGAGGTGCTAGGGACACTACCATGTCCCTAGCGCCTCTTTTTTGATGGAAGTGGCGGCTGTCAGCAGGTTTGACAGCCGACGCACAATTTTGCCGACGTCGGTTCTCGAGCCCTCTGACAGCCACGGGTTTGGAAATCAGACGCCGGCAAAATTGAGCATCTGGTTTTCGATCCGCCAGCCACGGGCCCATTTTAATTTTTTACTTTTTTTAACTTTCGGGACCTCGACTTAATGCTTTTCTATGCACTTTTCTGTGCACTTTCTTGGTGCCTGGAGCAATTAGTGCCTACCTTTGGGTAGGCACTAATTTCTGAAAGCAAAATGTGCGGCTTGGCCGCACATTTTGCTTTCTGAATCGCGCGGGAATACCTAATAGGGCCATCAACATGTATTTGTATGTTGCGGGCGCTATTAGGTTCGGGGGGGTTGGACGCAGATTTTGGACGTGCTATTACCCCTTACTGAATAAGGGGTAAAGCTAGCGCGTCCAAAACACGGTCCAAATGCTGGCTAACAGGGCGCTCCGTCGGAGCGTACTGTAATGTATCGGCCTGTCTGTGAGTAATCTAACTTTCTCAGTCTGTCTCATCTACAGCTCTGCTGCGCTGGGAACCTGCATCTGTATCTCACTATACCATTTCAGCGAGACGGCTCTCCTCTGCCGAGGGCCCCTGGACTGCTACCTCTGGATTACCTCATTACTACCACCTCTGGTGGTATACAATAGCTGTACAATGAAAGACAAATCTCTGTGTTTGTGCATCCTGAGTCTAGCCCAGTACTGTGGCTCCTTACGGGGCTCCTCCCCATGGGTGTGGTCATCCCCACAGTACCCAAGAATCCACTCAAACACCTCAAAACCATAACACACTGCCAAATTGGTTAGTTTCCCTGATTTCTCTTAGCATTTCATCATCATCTGACCATTTTGTCCAGGTGGATGGTAGTATACTCCTATCACTATACTTTTTCTCAACACACATGGGATTTCTACCCATATAGATTCTACTGAGCATTTAGTCTCTTGAATGATCTTTATCCTGTGTTACTCAATACCCTCCCAGACATAAAGTGCCACACCCCCACCAAGTTGATCCTCTCTATCATTTGCGATATAATTTTTACTCTGATATAGCACTGTCCCATTGGCTATCTTACTTACACCAGTTCTCTGAGATGTCAATTATGTCTGCCTCATCATTTACTGCAATGCATTCTCCCATCTTACTTCTTAGACTTCTGGCATTGGCATATAGACATTTCAAAGTGTGTTTTTTGTTTTTATGAACATTCTGCTTTTCAGTTGACAGCGATAAATTGGAATCTTTTAGCTCAGGTGAGTTTTTAATTACAGGCACTTGGTCTACTTTTCTTATTATTGAAAATATATCAAAAGAATTTTCTACACTTCCTGTACCCATATCGACCTTACCTCAAGCTGACTATTCATTTTCTGAATTTCACACAATTAGTACTGATACAATAATAAACATTCTAGCTCAATCAAAACCCTCCAACAGCCCATTCAATCCTTGTCCTGGTTACATATTGAAAAATATAAAAACCGATATTGCTAACTCCATAGTTAAAATAGTCAATGCATCATTAGCTCAAGGCATGTTTCCAGAATCTCTTAAAAAAACATCCATTTTACCAATACCCAAAATTAAAAATAAAGATCCTCTCGATATCTCAAACTATCGTCCGATTGCTACACTTCCGACAATAGCTAAAGTCATTGAATCAGTGGTACTGCATCAACTATCAGAATACATAGAAGACAACAATATTCTTCATGCTAACCAACATGGATTTAGGAAGGGACACAGTATGGAAACCCTACTCATATCAACATTTGACACAATAATTAGAGGTTTTGACACTAACAAAGATTATTTAATTGTATTCCTTGACATTTCCGCAGTGTTTGACACGCTAAATCATGCGATATTAATATCTAATCTCAAACAAATAGGAATCAAAGAAACGGTGTTAAGTTGGTTCAAATCATTCATATCTGAAAGACCACAAATCTGAAAGATCACAAATCTGACTGGTACTCCACCAAAACTGGAGTACTCCAAGGATCAGCGCTTTCAGCCCTGCTCTTTAATATCTATCTTCACCCTTTATGTCATCTTCTAGCAGGTCTCAATGTATCGTTTAAAATCTATGCAGATGGCGTACAATTCATAGTTCCCTATACTAATTCCTGGACACAAACATTTTCACTCTTGCAATTATATCTCACAACAATAAAGATATGGATGTCACACAATAGACTGAAATTAAACACCACAAAAACAGAACTTATCTTCTTATCATCTGTTCCTGATTCAATATTTCAACCTCCAAATAACTTTACCTTTGAAGATCTGCCAATAGCAATAAAACCTCATGCAAAAAAGGTAGGTAACATTATTGACTCAAAATTAGCAATGACAAGTAACATATCTTCAAATTGGACCTGAGGGGGGCTTACAATCTAGTGCGCATCCGTCCCGGGGATGAGTGGAAGACGGCGTTCAACACCCGGGACGGGCATTATGAATATCTCGTAATGCCCTTTGGTCTCTTCAACGCCCCAGCCGTCTTCCAACACCTTATGAATGAGGTTCTACGAGACTTCCTGAATTCCTTCGTGATAGTATACCTGGATGACGTTCTCATATTCTCCAAAGACTTGGCATCTCATCGACAGCATGTGAGACAGGTCCTTCAGGTTCTCCAAGAGAATCATCTGTATGCCAAAATGGAGAAATGTACCTTTGAGGCAGAATCCCTGCCTTTCCTGGGCTATATTATTTCCTCGACCGGTTTCCAAATGGACCCAGAGAAGGTAGCAGCCATTACCCAATGGCCCCAGCCGAAAGGGCTTAAGGCACTCCAGCGATTTTTGGGGTTCGCAAATTTTTACAGGCACTTCATTCCCGCTTACTCCCATCGGGTGGCTCCACTCACGGCTTTGACCCGCAAGGGCGCTGACGCTAGGAACTGGCCGGAGGACGCAGTCGCTGCATTTACCGATCTTAAGAAGGCCTTCCTATCGGATGTCTGCCTCCGGCACCCGGACCCCTCCAGGCCTTTCATAGTGGAGGTCGATGCCTCCAACATCGCAGTAGGTGCAGTGCTGAGTCAGCACTCAGACTCAGGAAAACTTCTACCCTGCTCATACTTTTCAAGAAGGTTCTCTCCTGCTGAGAGCAACTACTCCATCGGGGACAAGGAGTTACTGGCCATTAAGTTGGCACTGGAAGAGTGGAGGCAGTGGCTGGAGGGAGCTTTGCACACTGTCACGGTTTTTACAGACCATAAAAACCTCGAATTCTTGTCACAAGCCCAGCGTCTGAATCCCCGCCAGGCCCGTTGGGCCTTGTTTTTTAGCCGATTCAACTTTGTCCTACAATATCGACCGGCAGCCAAGAATGTCCGGGCGGATGCCCTCTCCAGGTCCACATGTATTGAGGGAGATCCAGAGCCACCCCAATTCATCTTGGATCCTAGTAAGGTCCGTCTCTCAGCCTTGACGGTAATCACCCAGGACAGAACTATAGTTCCCCGCAAAGATCGCCTAACCGTGCTTCAATGGGCCCACGACTCCCTCATCGGCGGCCATGCTGGCCGTGAAAGAACATTAGAACTACTTAACCGATACTATTGGTGGCCCAATCTCCGACGCGACGTCGCCACGTATGTACAGTCCTGCCCTACCTGCGCCCGCCAGAAACCCAGCCCGGGTTCTCCCTGCGGACTTCTTCAACCTCTACCTATCCCCACAGAACCGTGGACTCATTTAGCCACAGACTTTGTGGTAGACTTGCCATCATCTAGCGGCCATACGGTGATCTGGGTAACTGTAGACCGCTTTTTTAAAATGGTGCACTTGGTTCCTCTTCCCAAGCTCCCAGCGGCTCCGGAACTCGCCCTTCTGTTTGCTCAACACATCTTTCGCCTGCACGGTCTCCCTCAGGACATTGTGTCGGATCGAGGACCCCAGTTCGTGGCTCGTTACTGGCGAGCTCTCTGTAAATGTTTTAAGGTAAAACTCAATTTCTCCACGGCATTCCATCCGCAAAGCAATGGACAGACAGAGCGGATGAACCGGACCTTAAAATCCTATATCCGCTCTTTCATAAATGAGCGCCAGGATAATTGTTCCGAGCTACTGCCATGGGCGGAATTTGCTTATAATAATCAGGTCCACGCAGCCACAGGCATGTCTCCTTTCCAGGTGGTGTACGGGAAGCCCCTAAGACCACCACTTCCTCTTGATGCCTCAAGTACTTCGCCCGCTGCCCAGGCTACCGCTCGCCAACTCCAGGTCCTCTGGCGAGGAACCCAGAGCAAACTACGCCGGGCAGCTGCCTCCGCCAAACAGGCGGCAGACCGTCATCGGCGACCAGCTCCCGCCTATCAACCGGGAGACCGGGTGTGGCTTAACGCCAAGATTATCCGTCTTCGCCTCCCTTCTCGGAAGTTTGCACCCCGGTTCTGTGGCCCGTTTCGTGTGGCCGAGAGAGTGGGCTTGGTGTCCTACCGTCTGAGACTGCTGTCTACATTCCGGATCCATGATGTGTTCCATGTATCCCTCCTGAAACCTGTGGTCCTTTCCCGCTTCCATCGCACTCCTCCAGATCCTGCGGTCACACCCATAGATGAGGATCCTACTTATCAAGTACGAGACGTAGTGGATGTTCGTTTCCATAACCGCAGGTGGGAATACCTCCTGGCCTGGGAGGGTTGTAGCGACGAGGATAATAGGTGGGAGCCCAGTCGTAACATCCTTGACAAGGACCTTCTGCGCCAGTTTCACCAAGACCATCCTGAGAAGCCCGGACCCCTCAAGAGGGGCCGTAAAGGGGGGGTACTGTTGCGGTCTGCTCCGCTTCCCCTCTCTCTGCCTGGACCGGCGCTTACCTTCGGGTCAGGGAACGCCGCGCTCACCATCCTACGGCTCCCAGGAACGCACATAGGCCCATGTGGCCTCCGCCATTTCCTTGCTCCGCTGGCAGTGGCCTCGCGCGCGCCCAGAACCCGGAAGCCTGGCTCCGCCCGCAGAGATGACGTCACCCGCCACCCAGATATAACCGGCGCTCAGACTATCCCTCTTCGCCTTGCAACGAGGTTCACTACAGTCCTGTAGCTCTGAGTTGCGTTCCTTGCTGTGTTCCTTGCCTGCCTTGACTTCGGTTCGTCCTGACTATGCCTTGCCTGCTGCCTGCCTTGACTTCGGTTCGTCCTGACTACGTCTTGCCTGCTGCCTGCCTTGACTTCGGTTCGTCCTGACTACGCCTTGCCTGCTGCCTGCCTTGACTTCGGTTCGTCCTGACTACGCCTTGCCTGCTGCCTGCCTTGACTTCGGTTCGTCCTGACTACGCCTTGCCTGCTACCTGCCTTGACTTCGGTTAGTCCCGACTACGCCTTGCTCCGCCACGACCCCGGACTCCACGTCGGGCGCCTCTTGCACTTCGCCTGTGAGATAGAGTTGTCCCTCTGTTCCCTAAGTCCCAAGGTGCCAGAACCCTACGGGCTCCTCCCGGGGGGTTCCGGGTGCCCGGGTGAAGAGCTTGTGTCAGCCCCTGTCATCTGTGGACTTCCTGGTTCTCTGTTGCTGGACTCACTCTCTCGCTCTCTCTGGGGTCTAAGTCCCAAGGTGCCAGAACCCTACGGGCCCCTCCCGGGGGGTTCCGGGTGCCCGGGTGAAGAGCTTGTGCCAGCCCCTGTCATCTGTGGACTCCCTGGTTCTCTGTTGCTGGACTCTCCCTCGGGGGCCCAAGTCCCAAGGTGCCGGAACCCTACGGGCTCCTCCTGGGGGGTTCTGTGTACCCGGGTGAAGATCCTGTATCAGACTCTATTGCTACTGACATCCAGCCCTCTGAGTCTTGGCTCCGCCTCCCGACCTACTCTGCCCCTCGGGGTGGGTTGGCCCAAGGGTCCACTATTCAGCCTCAGAACCCGGCCGCAACACATGGTTTATTATACAATGCAAATTCTGTACGGCTTTGTTCTCTACTTAGGATATATAAGCCTTCAAGACAATTACGTTCCATAAGAACATGCCATACTGGGTCAGACCAAGGGTCCATCAAGCCCAGCATTCTGTTTCCAACAGTGGCCAATCCAGGCCATAAGAACTTGGCAAGTACCCAAAAACTAAATCTATTCCATGTTACCGTTGCTAGTAATAGCAGTGGCTATTTTCTAAGTCAACTTAATTTATAGCAGGTAATGGACTTCTCCAAGAACTTATCCAATCCATTTTTAAAGACAGCTATACTAACTGCACTAACCATATCCTCTGGCAACAAATTCCAGAGTTTAATTGTGCGCTGAATGAAAAAGAACTTTCTCCGATTAGTTTTAAATGTGCCACATGCTAACTTCATGGAGTGCCCCCTAGTCCTTCTATTATCCGAAAGAGTAAATAACCGATTCACATCTACCCGATCTAGAACTCTCATGATTTTAAATACCTCTATCATATCCCCCCTCAGCCGTCTCTTCTCCAAGCTGAAAAGTCCTAATCTCTAGTCTTTCCTTATAGGGGAGCTGTTCCATTCCCCTTATCATTTTGGTAGCCCTTCTCTGTACCTTCTCCATCGCAATTATATCTTTTTTGAGATGCGGCGACCAGAATTGTACACATCTCGGTATCGCACGCGATAAGGGGCGGATGGGGAAGGAGTCGGCCCCGGAAGAGGAGGAGTCGGGGCATCACCGGGGCCGACTCCGCGAAGACGCCGTGGACGATGAAATGGTAAGGCCCTTTTCGCGTCCTAGTTCACGCCCAATAGCTACACCTTCTATGGTGGCGCTATTGGGTGCAAAACCGGCAGCGGTGTACTGCCGGCTAGCGCAGGACCGCCCCCCGGGTCGACCCCCCACCCCTCATTACCTAAAGTATCTCATGCCTGTGATACTTTAGAAAATGAGGCTCTAAGTGTGGTTAAAACCCCAGCTAAATGAATTAACTCTTGTTTACATAACCCCAATTAATATCTTATATTAATTGTCAATACCGCTTTTGTTTTTATCGATAACCATATGTCAACTTCTGATTGTAAATATTCTACTACAGTACTGATGTTAAATTTGTCTTATACTATATTCTTGTTACAATTTTAATAGTTGTTAGAATTTTATTAATTTTATCATTTTTATATAGAATGTATACCATTTGTTTGAAATTTTTAATTATGTATGTTTTATTGTAAACCGCCTAGATGGCCAGATCCTGACCATTTCGCGGTATATAAAATCTTTTAAAATAAATAAAATAAATAAAAATAAATAAATACATTATTGGATCTTCACTGTTGGGATGCCCTAACTGTAATGTGTCATTAATATCCTTCAAAGATACATTCCTCTGAACCATGCACTGTTGAGTGACTGTCAGCTTTCCTCCTTTTCTAGTTTAAAAGCTGCTCTATCTCCTTTTTAAAAGTTAGTGCCAGCAGCCTGGTTCCACTTTGGTTAAGGTGGAGCCCATCCTTTAGGAAAAGTCTCCCCCTTCCCTACAAAACTGAATCCCTCTTCCTTGCACCATCGTCTCATCCACGCATTGAGACTCTGGAGCTCTGCCTGCCTCTGGGGACCTGCATGTGGAACAGGTAACATTTCAGAGAATGTCACCCTGGAGGTTTTGGATTTCAGCTTTCTATCTAAATTCCTAAATTTTCCTTCCAGAACATCTCTCCCACATTTTCCTACATCGTTGGTGCCCACATGTCCCATGATAGCTAACTCCTCCCCAGCACTGTCTATAATCCTATCTAGTGATGCATGAAGTCTGCTAGCTTCGCACCAGGCAGGCAAGTTGCCTTTGACTTCCCTTTCTTTTGACTGTTTAAGCTTCCTTTTCTGCATCCTCTGGTGTACGTTCTCTCAGACTTTGTGATGGTCCACCAAACTCTACCTTTCCTAGTCTTATTGGTTGACCTAAAGGCTTTCTCATGGTTGTCAACTCCAACATATGGATCCTGCCTATTCAGGCTGCTGTAGTTTCATGAAGCCTCCTGCTTCATCACAGTATGTAAAATTTTGTGGCCCAAAGAAAATTCCAGTGGGGATGTGGCAGAGCCCATTCCACTGTAGCCAGAAATGAGGTCCAGCAGGTCTGTGTCAGAATCTATATCACTGTGGCCAATGAGAGGTAAAGGATCTGAGCCTATGTGTGTGTGAGAGATAGAGAGTGAGAGCTGATGTGAATATGTGAGTATTGTGTGAAAGCCTGAATGTGTGAGAGAGGACAGGTGTGTATGAGAACATGTGTTTGTGTCTGTATGTGCAAGTATGTGTGGAATTATGGGTGTGTATTGAAAGAGGGAATGTATGTGTGTTTGTGTGTGTATGTGAGTGTGTGTGTGTGAGAGAGTGAGAGCCTATGTGAGAGCGTATGTACATATATACTGCATGTGTGTCAGAGAGAGCATGTGTGCATGAATGTGTATGTGAGAGATGCAGGGTGTATGTGTGTGAGTGAAAGAGAGAGCATGCATGTTTTTATGTGTGAGGAAGAGAGAAATATGCCTCTCACACACACACACATACACCGTGTATATCTCACATATACACATACAGGCACTCAGGCTCAAATACACATATACACAAAATGTGTGTGTGAGAGAGAGAGGTTGTGTGTCTATGAGAGAGAGCCTGTATATGTGAGAGAGAGAGGGAGAATGTATGAGAGCATGGCCATGTTTATGAGGAGGTATGTGAAAAATGAACATATTGGGTGTTTGGGTGTGTGTATAAGATAGAAGCGGCGTGTGAGAATCTGTGTGTGTGTGCATGCATGTGTGTGCATGTTGAAAGAGACAGCCTGTGTATGTGTGTGCATGTATGAAGGAGAAAGAGCTTGTGTAAGTGAGAGAAAGTGAATATGTGTGAGAGCACGGGCATTAATATCAGAAAGACAGTGTGTCAGAGAATTAGGGGCGGATTTTAAATGCCCTGTGCGCGTAAATCCGGGCGGATTTACGTGCTCAGGGCCCTCACGCGCCGGCACGCCTATTTTGCATAGGCTGCTGGCGCACGCAGAGCCTCGGGATGCGCGTAAGTCCCGGGGCTTTGTCAAAGGGGCAGGGAGGGGCGTGTCGGGGGCGTTCCCGAAACGATGTGGCGTTTCGGGGGCAGGCCCCAGCGTTTCGGGGGCAGGCCCGGGGGCGTGGCGCCGGCCCGGGGGTGTGGTCGAGGCCTCCGGACCAGCCCCTGGGTCGGTTGACGGCGCACCAGCAGCCCGCTGGCGCGCGCAGATTTATGTCTGCTTTTAGCAGGCATAAATCTGCCAACAAAGGTAAGGGGGGGGGGTTAGATAGGGCCGGGAGGGTGGGTTAAGGAGGGGAAGATGGGGGGAAGGCGAAGAAAAGTTCCCTCCGAGGCCGCTCCGAAATCGGAGCGGCCTCGGAGGGAACAGGCAGCGCACGCTGGGCTCGGCGCACACAGGTTGCGCAAATGTGCACCCCCTTGCGCGCGCTGACCCCGGATTTTATAAGATACGCGCGGCTACGCGCGTATCTTATAAAATCCAACGTACCTTTGTTCGCACCTGGTGCGCGAACAAAAGTACGCGATCGCGCAATTTTTTAAAATCTACCCCTAAATGTGTAAGTGTGTGTGTTTGTTAGAGAGAGAGAGAAGATAAAGATTTATGACCTAACTTCCTCCAATCCACGACAGTCTCAGGGTATCTGGAAATCAAAAGATCCCAAGTAGGGAAAGGTTGAGATTTTTAATTTAAATTTTAGATGTTATTTGATATTTCTGCTGTTTTGAAATTGTTGTGGTTTTTTTTTAGAAATTTATAATGCTGCTTAACTGTTACAATTCTGGAAGGTGGACCCCTTGTCCGAAGTGGAGTTGGCGCCACCTGTGGAGGAACCCCCCCACAGGTCCCCACTGTCGGAAGGCGAGGCTGGGATGAAGCAGAGACCTCGCAGGAGCTTCACCACTACCAGCCCACGTTCCCCTTTGGGTTTAGCCCTTGGGTGCCGGAGCCAGCTGGACTTACATGGGGGCTCTGAGTGCGGGTGAAGAGCTGGAAGGAATACTCCGATCTGGGACCAGAAGTGGGCAGCTGTCTTCATAGTCGAGTTCCAGGCGAAAGGTTGGGACAGACGGAAATCTTCATAGTCGAGCTCCAGGCGAAAGGTCGGGGCAGACGGCATTCTTCATAGTCGAGTTCCAGGTGAAAGGTCAGGGCAGGCGGCGATACTCAGAGTCGGTTCCAGGCAGAAAGTCGGGTCAGGTGGCAATCTTCGTAGTCGAGTTCCAGCGAAGGGTCAGAAGCCAGAAGAGTCAAGGAATGTGCGGAATCCAGGAGCAATCCTCCAAGGAGAAACAGGAAACACGGACCAAGAGCCAAGAAATTAAGGCAAGATCTGAGGGGCAGACCTTGCATTAAATGGAGCAAAGCCAGGCGGAGCCGAGGGAGGGACCGCGACAATTTCCTGTCATGGTCCCTTTAAATGTAGAGAAAGGCCATGCGCGCGGTTCTAGGGAAGCCTGACAAGGGAGGAGCCAGCATGGGAAGGGTAGGCAGGCCAGAGATGTGGCCTGGCCCTACGGCAGCCAGAACAGTGAGAGGAGCGATGCCGGGGATGGCAGCCCGTCCCAACCAGCACACCTGGAGTAGCAAGCCCACACCGGTAAGTGGCAGGCGCCAGTTGTGGGTGCCCCACGGCCAGCGGCCATACCAGAGTTATCTTCTAGCCTGAATCCCTCCCAGGCTAGGAGGTACGCCCACTTGCGGTCTCGCCTCCGGACATCGAGGATCTCACGGACTTGGTATATGGTCTCCTCCTCCACCCTGGGCAGTGGAACTTCAGGAACCTTCCGAATAGATAAGGTGAGGACTAGAAGTTTCAAAAGAGACAGTGGAAGGAATTATAGATCTTTAGAGTGGTTGGTAGACGAAGTTGATAGGTCATGGGACCTAGTTGCTGAATCTCCGGGAACGGACCAATGTAGCGAGGGGCCAGTCGCATCGATGGGACCCTTAGGCAGATGTGCCTGGTACTAAGCCACACCTTTTCTCCAGGACGGAATCGGGGAGCTGGTCTTCGATGCTGATCAGCAAATTTTTTTGACATGCGAGCCGCCTTTAGAAGCATCTGCTGCGAGTGGATCCAGAGCCTCTTTAGTTGTATAGCTGTTAATTGAGCTGCCGGTGAAGGGACAGGCAGAGGCATGGGTAAGGGCAGCCTGGGTTGTCATTCAAAAACAATTTGAAAGGGTGAGGCCCCAGGGGAGGTATAGGGGTGCGAGTTGTGGGAGAACGTGGCCCAGGGAAGAAGTGCTGCCCAGTCGTCCTGGCTGGTGTTTACATACAATTGTAGAAATTGTTTTAAAGTATGATTAGTTCGTTCCGCCTGGCCAATGGCTTAGGGGTGAAAAGCGGTGGTAAAATCCAAGGAAATGTGGAATTTTTTGCAGAGGTTGAGCCAGTATCTGGCCGTGAATTGAAGACTGCGATCAGATGCAATGTGCTGTGGTATTCCGTAGAGGCGGAAGATATGAAGCATGAACAGTTGGGCCAGATGGGGAGCAGAAGGGAGGGTGGGTAGCGGCATAAAGTGGGCAATTTTTAAAAATTGGTCCACTACTACCCATATCACTGTTTTGCCCGCAGAGGGAGGATGGTCCACGCTGAAATCCGTGGATATGTGTGTCCATGGCTTCAAGGGGATCGGAAGAGGTTGTAATAGCCCCCAAGTTTTTCCTATTGGGACCTTGTGCTGAGCACAGACTGGGCATGAGTCGACATATGTCCGAATATCCTTGCGCATCTTGGGCCACCAGTAATATTGCTAGAGAAGGGTTTGGGTCCGAGCTTGTCCTGGAAGTCCGGCTAGCCGGGAGTCATGTGTCCAGGCTAGGACATTGCTATGAAGCCTCTTTGAGACCACAGTTTTAATAGGCGGGACTGTTAGCGTGGTGGAGAGAACGATACAAACCGGGCCAGTGATGTGCTGGATAGGTTCTTCTGTGTCTTCAGCAGAGAATGAACGGGATAAGGCGTCTGCTTTAATGTTTTTACTAGCTGGTCGGTAGCGGAGTTCAAAGTTAAAATGTGTGACGAAGAGTGCCCAACGGGCTTGGCGTGGGTTCAGACCCTGGGCTTGTTGGAGATACACCAAGTTCTTATGGTCTGTGTAGACTGAAATACGGTGTTGTGCCCCCTCCAGCCATTGTTGCCATTCCTTGAACGCGAGCTTAATAGCTAGGAGCTCCTTGTCGCTAAAGGAATAATTGCGCTCTGCCAGAGTGAACTTCTTCAAGAAGAAGGAGCAGGGATGAGAGGTATCCGAGACATCGTTCTGGCTGAGGACAGCTCCTACTCCCTCAGCAGAGGTGTCCACCTCCACTGTAAATGGACGTCTGGGGTCTGGGTGCCGGAGGCAAAGCCTCTGCAGGAAGGACCTCTTGAGAGCCCGGAAGGTGTCTTCAGCTTCAGAAGGCCAGGCCTTGATATTTGCCCCCTTATGAGTTAGGGCAATGAGAGGAGCAGTCAGTTTGGAGAAGTTCCGAATAAAACTACGAAAGTAGTTAGCGAAACCGAGGAAACGCTGGAGAGCTCGCAATCTACTGGGTTGGGGCCACTCTTGGATACATCTCAGCTTGGTGGGATCCATCTGGAAGCTCTGATTCGAGACAATGTATCCCAGGAAGGGTAGGGACTCTTTTTCAAAAATACACTTCTCTAATTTGGCATAAAGTTGATTCTCAGACATTGCAGAACTTGGACGACATGCTGTTGATGCGTTGTAGTTCACAGGAAAATATCAGGATATCATCTAAGTAAACAACTATGCATTCATAGAGCAGATCTCGGAATATTTAATTTATTAGGTGTTGGAAGATGGCGGGAGCATTGGTAAGTTCAAACGGCATGACGAGGTACTCATAATGGCCATTCCGGGTATTCGTTGCCCTGTCGTATCCGGATCAGGTTGTAGGCCCCTCGAAGGTCCAATTTCAAGAAGACCCTTTGCTCCTTGCAGACGGTTAAAGAGCTCAGCTATCAACAGCAATGGGTACCGGTCCTTGATGGTAATAGCATTTAGACCATGAAAGTCGATGCAAGGGTGCAGGGTCCCGTCTTTCTTGCAAACAAAGAAGAAGATGGCCCCTGCTGGGGACGTCGACCATCAGATAAACCCCTTCTGAAGGTTATCCTGAATATACTTGGACATGGCACGAGTCTCCAGAATGGACAGCAGGTAGACCATCCTGTGAGGCGGGGTGGCTCCTGGAACCAGATTATTAGCACAATCGAAGTCTTGATGCGGGGGCAAGGTGTGTGCGGCCTTCTTGGAGAACACATCGGCTAACTGGTTGTATTGCATCGGCAGGCCCTCCAAGAGCAATGTGCAGAGGCAACTGGAGGAGAGAGGCAACCCCTTAAGGCAAGTTTCATAGCATGCAGGACCCCATTGGGTTAGTTGTAAAGATGTCCAATCAAACTGCGGTCTGTGACATCGCAACCAAGGTATGCCAAGTACAACAGGATGGATGGCTTTCAGGATAACGTATAGGGCAATGTGTTTTGTATGGCCCGGTGCAATGCGGCACTCCAGAGGAACCATGCGGTGTGTTATTCTCCCCGGAAGGGGTTCTCCGTGGATGGAAGAGAGAGTTAAAGGTATTGGGCAAGGACGAGTAGGGATAAGCAGTTGTTCTACAATGTTCTGCAGGATGAAGTTTCCTTCGGCCCCAGAATCTACCAGGGCCAGTGTGGGAAATTCGTGACCTCCCAGGGAGAGGGTCACAGGCAAGGTAAGTGGGGTTATGCCTAGGTGCAGTTTTGCCTAGGGTCACTCCCCCAGTATAGCCTAGGCCTTGGAGTTTCCCAGACAAATTGGGCAGAGAACAATGAGGTGGCAGGATCCTCCACAGTAGAGTCAGAGGCCCACCTTATGGCATCCTTGCCATTCCTCTGGGGAGAGTGGACCTCGTCCTAACTGCATAGGTTCTTTGACTGTCCCCTCGGTGGTTGGAGGAAGCTGGGAGATGGGGGAAGGTGGCTGTGGAGGAGAAGAAACTGCCATGCGTCTTCTCGAGCCCTGAAATTTGCGACCCTTTCCTGTTGGCGGCGGTCAATCCTGGTTGCCAGCTCGATGAGGTGGTCAAGCAAGGATGGGAGCTCCCAGGCCTCCAGCTCATGCTTGATCTTGGCGGACAGCCCATCAACTTGGCGGACAGCCCATCAACTTTTTCTTATATGCCGACGACGTTCAAATCCTCATTCCTATCCAAAATACTCTAAATGAAACCCTTCAACTATGGGACTCCTATCTTACATCCATCAATTCTCTCCTCTCCAATCTCCACCTTGCCCTCAATGCTTCTAAAACTGAGATACTCATAATATCTAATCAACCTGAACTTACCCTCCCCAATATTACACCCTCCCCCCACGTCTCATCTCCAACTGTCAGAGACCTTGGCATCGAACTTGACCAGCGCCTCGATTTCAAAGCCCACATTAAATCCCTTCTTAAGGGAGGCTTTTACAAGCTTCACATCATGAAAAAGCTAAAACCACTACTCCACACACAAGATTTCCGTCTAGTCTTGCAGACCACTATCCTTTCCAAAGTGGATTACTGCAATTCCCTCCTCCTTGGCCTTCCAGAGTCGACCATCAAACCCCTACAAATCCTGCAGAACGCCATGGCAAGAATCCTAACGAACACACGAAAAAGAGACCACATCACCCCCATACTGAAGGACCTTCACTGGTTACCCATTTCTTTCCGTATACAGTATAAAACCCTCACCATACTACACAACCTCCTCTACAAACCCAACCCCTGGCTCAAGGACTCACCCCACTTCCGCATAACCAACCGTCCTACCAGATCCTCCCACGCAGGTACCCTACATACCCCCTCCCTCAAAATCGCCCATCTCACCTCCACGAGAGAAAGGGCCTTTACCATAGCGGGCCCTTCACTCTGGAATACTCTCCCTACCTTTCTCCGCCTTGAACCCTGCCTGGCCACCTTCAAAAAAAGGCATAAAAACGTGGCTCTTCAGAAAGGCCTACCCGGAAACCAACCAAACCTAAACATTTCCACATAATCTACCCCGAATCCAACCAAACCTATACATTCCCACATAATCCCCCCCCCACTCAGATTCCCAGCCTCCATCCCCCCACCCCACCCGCCCTTTTCCCCCCCCCCCTCCCAAGGCTTTCCCTTTTTTCCCCCCTCCTTAGGCCTTTTTTTCCCCCCTCCTTAGGCTTTTCCCCCCTCCCAAGGCTTTCCCTTTCGCCTCTCCTTGCCCGCCCTTCCCCTTTATCTTCCTACAATTTTACAAAATTGTTCAATTTAGTCCGATATAATCAATCCTATGCTAATTGTCACTAATGTAAATATTCCTTTTTCTGTAAATAAGTTCCTTTTATTTCTTATGTTAACGGTTGTTTTTTATACTCTCACTCATGCTACCTATCTTTCCCTCTTTTCTTCCTGTCTCCCTTCCCCCCCCCCTTTCTTGCCTGCTCCCATCCCCCGGCCCCCTGTTCATTGTAATTTCCTCCTTTAACTGAGTTACTTGTAAACCGGCGTGATGTGCTCCACGAACGTCGGTATATTAAAAGTTGTTAAATAAATAAATAAAATAAATAAATCAAGGACCGAAGACAACTCTCCTCGCAATGGAGTTCCGAAGCTAGGGTTCTGAACTCTATCGTGTAGTCAGCGAGAGTACGTCCTCCTTGGCAGATACGCAGGTCGGAACTGGCGGCTACCTGTCTTCCCGGGTCCTCAAACACCATATGGAATAGCTTTAGGAAGCAAGGAAGATCTTGCAGTACCGGATCGGAACACTCCCATAGAGGGGAGGCCCAGGCCAGGGCCTTGCCTTCCAGCAAGGATAGGATGTACGTGGTTTTAGTCACACTGTCTGGAAATAGGGAGATTTGAAGGCAAAAGTGCATACAGCATTGCTTAAGAAACCCCTGGCACAGGCAGGATTCGCCAGCATAGCATGGAGGGGCTCGCAGCGGGATCGCTTGGCGAGTGGGTTCCTGCATCACTGGAGGAGTCGGTACCAATGGAGGAATTGCCTGAGCTGCGACCACCAAATCCAAATGGGCGTTGAGATGCTCCATGAAGGGCGCCAAGGACTCTAATATTCGCGGTTGCTCCAGAATCTTCTGGGCCAAGCCCAGAATGGCTTGCAGAGCTGAAGCCTCTGCCAGATCAATGGCCTTGGTTTACTGTTATGATTCTGGAAGGTGGATCCCTTGTCTCAGGTGGAGTTGGCGCCACCTGTGGAGGAACCCCACACAGGTCCCCACTGTTGGAAGGCGAGGCTGGGATGAAGCAGAAATCCTGCAGGAGCTTCACCACTACCAGCCCACCTTCCCCTTGGGTTGAGCCCTTGGGTGCCAGGGCCGGCTGGACTTACGTGGGATCTCTGAGTGCGAGTGAAGAGCTGGAAGGAATACCCTGATTTGGGACCAGAAGTGGGCGGCAGTCTTCGTAGTCGAGCTCCAGGTGAAAGGTCAGGACAGGCGGCGGTACTCAGAGTCGGTTTCAGGTGGAAAGTCAGGTCAGGCGGCAATCTTTGTAGTCGAGTTCCAGGCGAAGGGTCAGAAGCTTGAAGAGTCAAGGGATGTGCAGAATCCAGGAGCAATCCTCCGAGGAGAAACAGGAAATACAGACCAAGATCCAAGAAACCAAGGCAAGGTCTGAGGGGCAGACCTTGCATTAAATGGAGCAAAGCCAGGCTGGGCCCGAGGGAAAGACCGCGACAATTTCCTGTCATGGTCCCTTTAAATGTAGAGAAAGGCCATGCGCACGACTCTAGGGAGGCCTAGCTAGGGAGGAGCCAGCACGGGAAGGGCAGGCAGGCCAGAGACACGGCCTGGCCCTATGGTGGCCGGAACGGCCAAGAGGAGCGACGCTGGGAACAGCAGCCCATCACAACCAGCACACCAGGAGTGGCAGGCCCGCACCCGTAAGTGGCAGACACCAGTTGTGGGGTGCCGCATCCAACGGTCATAACATTAACATTATACATTTATAACATTTTGAATGTTTTATGCATCAGGAGGTCCATATTTAAAATCCATTTAAATAGATAACTGAGAACATAAGAACATAAGAACATGTCATACTGGGTCAGACTAAGGGTCCACCAAGCCCAGCATCCTGTTTCAACAGTGGCAAATCCAGGCCATAAGAACCTGGCAAGTACCCAAAAACTAAGTCTATTCCATGTTACCATTGCAACTAATAGCAGTGGCTATTTTCTAAGTCAACTCAATTAATAGCAGGTAATGGACTTCTCCTCCAAGAACTTATCCAATCCTTTTTTAAACACAGCTATACTAACTGCACTAACCACATCCTCTGGCAACAAATTCCAGAGTTTAATTGTGCGTTGAGTGAAAAAGAACTTTCTCTGATTAGTTTTAAATGTGCCACATGCTAACTTCATGGAGTGCCCCATAGTCTTTCTATTATCTGAAAGAGTAAATAACCGATTCACATCTACCCATTCTAGACCTCTCATGATTTTAAACACCTCTATCATATCCCCCCTCAGCTGTCTCTTTTCCAATCTGAAAAGTCCTAACCTCTTTAGTCTTTCCTCATAGGGGAGCTGTTCCATTCTCCTTATCATTTTGGTTGCCCTTTTCTGTACCTTCTCCATCTCAATTATTTCTTTTTTGAGATGCGGTGACCAGAATTGTACACAGTATTCAAGGTGCGTTCTCTCACCATGGAGTGATACAGAGGCTTTATGACATTTTACGTTTTATTCACCATTCCCTTTCTAATAATTCCCAACATTCTAATAATTCCCAACATTTCTAATAATTCCCAACATGTTTGCTTTTTTGACTGCTGCAGCACACTGAACCGATGATTTCAATGTGTTATCTACTATGATGCCGAGATCTCTTTCTTGGGTGGTAGCACCTAATATGGAACCTAACATTGTGTAACTATAGCATGGGTTATTTTTCCCTATATGCATCACCTTGCATTTATCCACAATAAATTTCATCTGCCATTTCAATGCCCAATTTTCCAGTCTCACAAGTTCTTCCTGCAATTTATCACAATCTGCTTGTGATTTAACTAGTCTGAACAATTTTGTATCATCTGCAAATTTGATTACCTCACTCGATGTATTTCTTTCCAGATCATTTATAAATATATTGAAAAGTAAGAGTCTCAATCCCTGAGGCACTCCACTGCCCACTCCCTTCCACTGAGAAGATTGTCCATTTAATCCTACTCTCTATTTCTTGTCATTTAGCCAGTTTGTAATCCACAAAAGGACATCACCATCTATTCCATGACTTTTAACTTTTCCTAGAAGCCTCTCATGAGGAACTTTGTGAAATGCCTTCTGAAAATCCAAGTACACTACATTTACCGGTTTACCCTTATCCACATGTTTATTAACTCCTTCAAAAAAGTGAAGCAGATTTGTGAGGCAAGACTTGCCTTGGGTAAAGCCAAGCTGATTTTGTTCCATTAAACCATGTCTTTCTATATGTTCTGTGATTTTGCTGTAGGAACACTTTCCACTATTTTTCCTGGCACTGAAGTCAGGCTAACCAGTCTGTAGTTCCCGGATTGCCCCTTGATCCCTTTTTAAATATTGGGGTTACATTAGCTATTCTCCGGTCTTCAGATACAATGAATGATTTTAATGATATGTTACAAATTTTTACTAATAGATCTGAAATTTCATTTTTGAGTTCCTTCAAAACCCTGGGGTGTATACCACCCAGTCCAGGTGATTTACTACTCTTCAGTTTGTCAATCAGGTCTACCACATCTTCTAGGTTCACCATGATTTGGTTCAGTCCATCTGAATCATTCCCCATGAAAATCTTCTCCAGGACGGGTACCTCCACAACATCCTCTTCAGTAAACACCGAAGTAAAGAAATCATTTAATCTTTCCATGATGGCCTTATCTTCTCTAAGTGCCCCTTTTACTCCTCGATCATCTAGCGGTCCAACTGTCTCCCTCACAGGCTTTCTGCTTCGGATATATTTAAAAATGTTTTTACTGTGAGTTTTTGCCTCTATGGCCAACTTCTTTTCAAATTCTCTCTTAGCCTGTCTTATCAATGCCTTACATTTAACTTGCCAACACTTATGCATTATCCTATTTTCTTCTGTTGGATCCTTCTTCCAATTTTTGATTGAAGATCTTTTGGCTAAAATAGCTTCTTTCACCTCCCCTTTTAACCATGCCGGTAATTGTTTTGCCTTCTTTCCACCTTTCTTAATGTGTGGAATACATCTGGACTGTGCTTCTAGAATGGTATTTTTTAACAATGACCATGCCTCTTGCACACTTTTTACTTTTGTAGCTGCTGCTTTCAGTTTTTTTCTAACAATTTTTCTCATTTTATCAGTTTCCCTTTTGAAAGTTTAGCATGAGAGCCGTGGATTTGCTTACTGTCCACCTTCCAGTCATTAATTCAAATTTGATCATATTATGATCACTATTGCCAAGCGGCCCCACCACCGTTACCTCTCTCACCAAATACTGTGCTCCACTGAGAATTAGATCTAAAATTGCTTCCTCTCTTGTCAGTTCCTGAACCAATTGCTCCATAAAAATGTCATTTATTCCATCCAGGAACTTTATATCTCTAGCATGTACCGATGATACATGTACCCAGTCAATATTGGGGTAATTGAAGTTTCCCATTATTACCGCACTACCAATTTGGTTAACTTCCCTAATTTCTCTTAACATTTCACTGTCAGTCTCACCATCTTGACCAGGTGGATGGTAGTATACTCCTATCACTATAGTCTTTCCCGACACACATGGGATTTCTACCCATAAAGATTCAATTGTGCATTTAGTCTCATGCAGGATGTTTATCCTGTTGGAATCTATGCCATCCCGGACATAAAGTGCCACACCGCCTCCCGGGTTCTCCCGTCATTGCGATATAATTTGAACCCCGTTATAGCGTTGTCCTCCTTCCACCATGTCTCTGAGATGCCAATTAAGTCTATGTCATCATTCACTGGATGGAGGAGGTTTGGTTAATGATTATACACGAAAAGATCTCACCAATGGGGGTTCTACACTTATATATATGAAACCCTTCCTCTATCTTTCCAAAATTTTTTTTGGTTAAACAGCTGGGCTATAGGAGCTATCAGAGACTCCGCAGCCCTTAGTGAATTTTTTGGATTAATATATGACTCATTGTTTTGATCATTCACTGCTATACATTCTAATTCTCCCATCTTACTTCTTAGACTTCTGGCATTAGCATACAAACATTTCAAAGTTTGTTTTTTGTTTGTATTTTCATTCTGCTTTTTAATTGATAGGGATAAGTTAGAATTTTTTAGCTCAGGTGAGTTTTTTAGTTACTGGCACTTGGACTACTTTTCTTATTATTGGAACCTCACTGTCATGATGCCCTAATTCTAATGCATCATTAGTATCCTTTGAAGATACCTCTCTCCGAACCATGCGCTGCTGAGCGACTGTCGGCTTTCCCCTTTGTTCTAGTTTAAAAGTTGCTCTATCTCCTTTTTAAAGGTTAACGGCCAGCAGTCTGTTTCCACCCTGGTTAAGTGGAGCCCATCCCTTCGGAAGAGACTCCCCCTTCCCCAAAATGTTCCCCAATTCCTAACAAAACTGAATCCCTCTTCCTTGCACCATCGTCTCATCCACGCATTGAGACTCCGGAGCTCTGCCTGCCTCTGGTGACCTGCACGTGGAACAGGGAGCATTTCAGAGAATGCTACCCCTGGAGGTTCCTGGATTTAAGCTTTCTACCTAAGATCCTAAATTTGGCTTCCAGAACCTCCCTCCCACATTTTCCTATGTCGTTGGTGCCCACATGTACCACGACAGCCGGCTTCTCTTCCCCAGCACTGTCTTAAATCCTATCTAGGTGACGCGTGAGGTCCGCCATCTTCACACCGGGTAGGCATGTTACCCAGGCGATCCTCATGCCCACCAGCCAACCAGCTATTCTACTAGGCCACGATACAATACCAATTCCCCCCGATTTACGATTTTTTGACGAGTAAATCGGTGGGAATTGGTATTGTATCGTGGGCCCTAACGATTTTTGATGATTTAAAATATATCGGACGATATTTTAAATCGTCAAAAAACGATTCACATCCCTAGTAGATAGCTGGTTGGCTGGTGGGCATGAGGATCGCCTGGTAACATGCCTACCCATTAAAAAATCGTAAATCGGGGGAAGGGGGAGGGCAGGAAAACCGGCACACTAAAACCCCCTAAAACCCACCCCCAACCCTTTAAATTAAATCCCCCACCCTCCCGAACCCCCCCCAAATGCCTTAAATTACCTGGGGGTCCAGCGGCGGTCCGGAACGGCAGCGGTTTGGAACGGCCTCCTGCAATTGAATCGTGTTGTCTTCAGCCGGCGCCATTTTTCAAAATGGCGGCACAAAATGGCGGCGGCCATAGACCAACACGATTCGACTGCAGGAGGTCGTTCCGGACCCCCGCTGGACTTTTGGCAAGTCTTGTGGGGGTCAGGAGGCCCCCCCAACCTGGCCAAAAGTCCCTGGGGGTCCAGCGGGGGTCCGGAAAACGATCTCCTGCCGCGAATCGTTTTCCGTACGGAAAATGGCGCCGGCAGGAGATCGACTGCAGGAGGTCGTAAAGCGGGGGTTCCGGACCGCCGCTGAACGACCTCCTGCAGTCGATCTCCTGCCGCGCCATTTTCCGTACGGAAAACGATTCGCGGCAGGAGATCGTTTTCCGGACCCCCGCTGGACCCCCCAGGGACTTTTGGCCAGCTTGGGGGGGCCTCCTGACCCCCACAAGACTTGCCAAAAGTCCAGCGGGGGTCCGGAACGACCTCCTGCAGTCGAATCGTGTTGGTCTATGGCCGCCGCCATTTTGCGCCGCCATTTTGAAAAATGGCGCCGGCTGAAGACAACACGATTCAATTGCAGGAGGCCATTCCGGACCGCTGCCGTTCCGGACCGCCGCTGGACCCCCAGGTAATTTAAGGCATTTGGGGGGGGTTCGGGAGGGTGGGGGATTTAATTTAAAGGGTCGGGGGTGGGTTTTAGGGGGTTTTAGTGTGCCGGCTCATGATTTTCACGATTTTCACGATACTTTAAACACCCAAACGGCAACAATACGATTCCCTCCCCCTCCCAGCCGAAATCAATCGTTAAGATGATCGAGGACACGATTCACATCTCTACTATCTACATTCCTAATAATCGAATCACCAACTATGATGGCCGACCTAACCCTTCCCTCCTGGGCAGTAGGCCTTGGGGAGATATCCGCGGTGCGAAAGGACAATGCATCACCTGGTGAGCAGGTCCTTGCTACAGGATCCTTTCCTGCTGCACCAGGTTGATGCTTTCCAATCATGAGACCTTCTTCCTCCAAGTCAGCACCAGGGCTGCCAGTCTGAAATTGGGACTTGGCTACTATGTCCCTGAAGGTCTCATCTATATACCTCTCTGTCTGCCTCAGCTCCTCCATGTCTGCTACTCTAACCTCCAGAAATCGGACTCATTCTCTGAGAGCCAGGAGCTCTTTGCATCGCATGTACATGTACAACTTTTCACCAGCGGGTAAAAAATCATACATGTGACACTTGATGCAAAAGACTGGGAAGCCCCCCTCTTGCTGCTGGGCTGCTGCCTTCATCTCAATTTTGTTCAGTTCCTAGTTAAGTTTTAGGTTGCTATGGGAGTAGGAATGTGTCTAATTAATGTCCTTTAAATGTATTAGTGAATTCACTATATGTCTGGTAGTGGCCTACAAGGGACTGATCAAACTCTCAATAAAGTTTTTGTTCTTGTTTGTTTTTTGTTTTGGTTTTTTTTGTGAAAGTGGCACCTGCCTATAAATTAAAGGATGAGCTAGGGGTGGGTGGGCGAGGGGTGGGAGGGTTGTGAAATACAAACAGTCTAACATCAGTTAGTCAGCCAGAGTGACTCACTGCTCTCTTGATTAACAAATGTTGGTACCGAATCAAACCAAATCATACTACCTCAACTCCTTTCCAAGGTGAGTAACTGAACTGAACTTTTCAACCTTTTTACTTAGGTATACACTACACTTAGCTTATTTCTAGCTTCTGGCTACTTTTCTTTTTTTCTGCTTACTAGCTGCCTTACAGATTTTTAAAAATAAACACACTTACTACTGCTTACTAGCTGCCTTACTGACTTACTATTTCAAAATACAAACAGTCTAACTTGTCTATTCGCTGCCTTACTGACTATTAAAAGCACAAACACACTAAATAATATTCCCAAATAGTTAACTTTGCCCCAATACTTTTAAAAAAGACACTGATTCCTTTCAGCCACCAGCAAGGTGATCCTCTCCTCTCAGTGCTCAGTGCTCAGATACCCGACATATAAGGGATGTTTTTGGTTTTTTTGTTTAATTTTTAGGGGTCTTGACCGAGGCCCTGGCATCAGCCCGTGACTCCGCCAAGACCTTTGCGTTGCATTTGGACTAGGGCCACAGTCCCTGCTTTGGGCCTCGGCCTATTCCTTAGTTGAAGCCCCGACTGGGCCTAGACCCAGGCCTGAATCATTAGTTTAAAACGAAATGAATAAGATTTGTTTCATTTAGGGGCCCCTGATTTGGTTCAGGACCCCCTGAATGAAATGGATTATCCTTATTCGTTGCATTTTGCAGGTTCATTTTAAACAAATGCACATCCCTATTGCATATAGGGTCCCTGGAGTTTTTCTTTTACTGTCCTATAGCCAAGTAGTCAGATACAGTTAATGGCAGACCAATATGCATTATATACTAGGGGTTTAGCCTATTTCTTGGTTATTTAAAATGTGAAATTTGTGTTAGAGATTAGTTGGATCAGTTCTGCTGGGGATGTCTGATCCAGCAATACATGTTCAAAAGAAAATGAAAAAAAACATACCTTTTTATTCTGTCAAATGTGTTTTTCCATATTTCTAAAGCCAGCACTGGAGTGTGTGTGTGTGTGTGTGTGGGGGGATTGTACAGAGCTCAGGGGGAGTGATAAAGTGTGCCCACTACTGTGAATCCACATCAGTCTGAGGGGGAAGGAAGGGGGGTTCAACCTTCTCTCCCCTCCTCTCAGTCCGACTTCCTTACCCTTTGCCGTGAGGAGCACCAGGAACGATTCTCACACAGGGCTCAATTTCCTCTAGAGCCCGTCCTGGTGGACCGGGCCATGAACCTTTAAATATAAAGATGTGTTTTAGGCAAAGTTTACTTAAGTTCCAGTTGAGCAGGAGCTTCTGCTTCAAACTGTCTAAAAACTGTCACTGTTTTTGTTTGTATTTCAGTATGGCATAAAAGATTTGGATAATCAAAAATCAAGAAGCAGAACACCTCTCTAGTAAGTCAAATATCACAAAAAAAGAGAGGGAAAAGGATCAAAATCCAATCGTTAAAGTCTAAGGAAAGTATGGCAAATGACAATATCATAAGTAATTGCTTTGGAATTTCAATCTGCAGCCTCTCGCCTCGCAATGGGCCGCAAGCTTAAATCAGCTTACAAAGCAATGTATGGCATTCAATCATTTATTGTCATATTGCTCACTATTGGTTCTGATTTATAATTTCAACAATTCCTTTATTGATACAAAATTTATTAAATCACCCAAAGAGGTTTTAACGTGCCCATGAAAAAAAAACAAAAAACCCCATATACTTCCCACAACTAAACTATCCAAAAATTGTATTAAAATTCCCACATCAAAAAATGTTGGAAAAAGGAATACTTAGCCAATTCGATGAAATGTCCTAAAACAGTCATAAAATACAATTCAAAGGGAGTACTTTGAATTGTATTTTATGACTGTCTTAATTTTTTTACTATTTTATGACTGTCTTAATTCAAAGGGAGTACTTTGAATTATATTTTATGACTGTCTTAGGACATTTCATCGAATTGGCTAAGTATTCCTTTTTCCAACATTTTTTGATGTGGGAATTTTAATACAATTTTTGGATAGTTTAGTTGTGGGAAGTATATGGGGTTTTTTGTTTTTTTTCATGGGCACGTTGAAACCTCTTTGGGTGATTTAATAAATTTTGTATCAATAAAGGAATTGTTGAAATTATAAATCAGAACCAATAGTGAGCAATATGACAATAAATGATTGAATGCCATACATTGCTTTGTAAGCTGATTTAAGCTTGCGGCCCATTGCGAGGCGAGAGGCTGCAGATTGAAATTCCAAAGCAATTACTTATGATATTGTCATTTGCCATACTTTTCTTAGACTTTAACGATTGGATTTTGATCCTTTTCCCTCTCTTTTTTTGTGATATAAAAGATTTGGAAAAATGCTGGGAAATGTGGAAAAGAGGATTTGCATTCAGATAACAACCAAAAATGACTGAACTTCACAATCTGAGTAAATAAATAAACGTGGGGGTAGCTTGCTTATTATGGCGGTTACTACCCTAAATCAATTAAGCCTGATACATCACTTGAATGCATAGACAGCGTTGCTCTCTGCTTCTACGGCAGGGGGTAATGTGTAAAAGAGGATTAGCATTCAGACAACAACCAACAAGGACTAAACTTCATAATCTGGGTAAACAAATAAGCGTGGGGGTAGCTTGCTTATTACGGCGGTTACTACCCTAAACCAATTAAGCCTGATACATCACTTTGAATACATATACAGTGCTGCTCTCTGCTTCTACGGCAGGGGGAAAAAAGTAGAAAACAGGATTTACATTCAGGCAACAACCAACAAGGACTGAACTTCACAATCTGGGTAAACAATCGTGGGGGTAGCTGCTTATTACGGCGGTTATACCCTAAACCAATTAAGCCTGATACATCACTTTGAAAGCATATATAGCATTGCTCTCTGCTTCAATGGTAGGGGGAAGTGAGGAAAACAGGATTTGCATTCAGACATCATCCAACAAGGCATAGATCTGTGCAGTCTGGGTGAACAAGCATCGGGGTAGCTTGCTTGATGCGGTGGTTACAACCCTTAACTATAAGCCTCATGCTCACCTTTAATGCAACTCCAACATTACTCTCTGCATCAATGACAGGAGATGGCAGGAAATTTAAATCAGTTACCAACAAGAGCCCTGAAGTTGGTGGTTGGTGAAACAGATAAGTATGGGAAAATAAGAGTCGAAGCTTGCTGGGCAGACTAGATGGGCCGATTGGTCTTTTTCTGCCGTCATTTCTATGTTTCTATGTTTCTATTCACTTATCTCACTCCTTGTTCGCTGAAACAGAATTTCTCAAAACATGGAGCAGGGCTGCCAAGGTTTTGCACGCCAGCTTCTTGGGACCTATTTATATTGTGAGATACGTTTTAGAGTTTTATTTGCATAGCATGGGAGATTTCTTGATGGACCTATGATTATACTGTGGATTAGGGAGCATTACGTGTTTTTTCTATCTGCCCTGGTACTCGTTATGAAGGCAATGTTTAAACCGGTGCATAGGCGCACATGTGTGAGCGTTCATTAGCTCGCACCCAGGGACGCGGCTATTTTATAACATACTTGCATTTATACACGCATATTATAAAACAGCCTGGCCGCGCATTCAAGTTCACCCAATTTTAAGTGGGTGCGTGCCTGGGCAGGCAAAAGCCCCTTCTAGCAGACGAAATCAACCCGATGAAACACACCCTCATCAAAGAACCAAAACAAACAAACCCATGGTACAACCAAAATATAAAAGAAATCAAGCAAAATCTGAGAAAAAA